>NW_028227415.1:0-64587 GCF_978045245.1 Mus caroli | reverse complement strand
TTATAATAAAAAAGTTTTTATAAAAGTTTTATAAAAAGTGTGAAAGAAAGAAAGAAAGAAAGAAAGGAAGAAAAGTTTATAATAAAAGTTTTTATAAAAGTTTTATAAAAAGTGTGAAAGAAAGAAAGAAAGAAAGAAGAAAAGTTTATAATAAAAAGTTTTTATAAAAGTTTTATAAAAAGTGTGAAAGAAAGAAAGAAAGAAAGAAAGAAAGAAAGAAAAGTTTATAATAAAAAGTTTTTATAAAAGTTTTATAAAAAGTGTGAAAGAAAGAAAGAAAGAAAGAAAAGTTTATAATAAAAAGTTTTTATAAAAGTTTTATAAAAAGTGTAGAAAGAAAGAAAGAAGAAAAGTTTATAATAAAAAGTTTTTATAAAAGTTTTATAAAAAGTGTGAAAGAAAAGAAAGAAAGAAAGAAAAGTTTATAATAAAAAGTTTTTATAAAAGTTTTATATAAAGTGTGAAAGAAAGAAAGAAAGAAAGAAAGAAAAGTTTATAATAAAAAGTTTTTATAAAAGTTTTATAAAAAGTGTGAAAGAAAGAAAGAAAGAAAGAAAGAAAAGTTTATAATAAAAAGTTTTTATAAAAGTTTTATAAAAAGTGTGAAAGAAAGAAAGAAAGAAAAGTTTATAATAAAAAGTTTTTATAAAAGTTTTATAAAAAGTGTGAAAGAAAGAAAGAAAAGTTTATAATAAAAAGTTTTTATAAAAGTTTTATAAAAAGTGTGAAAGAAAGAAAGAAAGAAAGAAAAGTTTATAATAAAAAGTTTTTATAAAAGTTTTATATAAAGTGTGAAAGAAAGAAAGAAAGAAAGAAAGAAAAGTTTATAATAAAAAAGTTTTTATAAAAGTTTTATAAAAAGTGTGAAGGAAAGAAAGAAAGAAAGAAAGAAAGAAAGAAAAGTTTATAATAAAAAGTTTTTATAAAAGTTTTATAAAAAGTGTGAAAGAAAGAAAGAAAGAAAGAAAGAAAAGTTTATAATAAAAAGTTTTTATAAAAGTTTTATAAAAAGTGTGAAAGAAAGAAAGAAAGAAAGAAAGAAAGAAAGAAAAGTTTATAATAAAAAGTTTTTTATAAAAGTTTTATAAAAAGTGTGAAAGAAAGAAAGAAAGAAAGAAAGAAAAGTTTATAATAAAAAGTTTTTATAAAAGTTTTATAAAAAGTGTGACAGAAAGAAAGAAAGAAAGAAAGAAAGAAAGAAAAGTTTATAATAAAAAGTTTTTATAAAAGTTTTATAAAAAGTGTGAAAGAAAGAAAGAAAGAAAGAAAGAAAAGTTTATAATAAAAAGTTTTTATAAAAGTTTTATAAAAAGTGTGAAAGAAAGAAAGAAAGAAAGAAAGAAAGAAAGAAAAGTTTATAATAAAAAGTTTTTATAAAAGTTTTATAAAAAGTGTGAAAGAAAGAAAGAAAGAAAAGTTTATAATAAAAAGTTTTTATAAAAGTTTTATAAAAAGTGTGAAAGAAAGAAAGAAAAGTTTATAATAAAAAGTTTTTATAAAAGTTTTATAAAAAGTGTGAAAGAAAGAAAGAAAGAAAGAAAAGTTTATAATAAAAAGTTTTTATAAAAGTTTTATATAAAGTGTGAAAGAAAGAAAGAAAGAAAGAAAGAAAAGTTTATAATAAAAAGTTTTTATAAAAGTTTTATAAAAAGTGTGAAAGAAAGAAAGAAAGAAAGAAAGAAAGAAAAGTTTATAATAAAAAGTTTTTATAAAAGTTTTATAAAAAGTGTGAAAGAAAGAAAGAAAGAAAGAAAGAAAGAAAGAAAGAAAAGTTTATAATAAAAAGTTTTTATAAAAGTTTTATAAAAAGTGTGAAAGAAAGAAAGAAAGAAAGAAAGAAAGAAAAGTTTATAATAAAAAGTTTTTATAAAAGTTTTATAAAAAGTGTGAAAGAAAGAAAGAAAGAAAGAAAGGAAGAAAAGTTTATAATAAAAAGTTTTTATAAAAGTTTTATAAAAAGTGTGAAAGAAAGAAAGAAAGAAAGAAAGAAAGGAAGAAAAGTTTATAATAAAAAGTTTTTATAAAAGTTTTATAAAAAGTGTGAAAGAAAGAAAGAAAGAAAGAAAGAAAGAAAAGTTTATAATAAAAAGTTTTTATAAAAGTTTTATAAAAAGTGTGAAAGAAAGAAAGAAAGAAAGAAAGAAAGAAAAGTTTATAATAAAAAGTTTTTATAAAAGTTTTATAAAAAGTGTGAAAGAAAGAAAGAAAGAAAGAAAGAAAAGTTTATAATAAAAAGTTTTTATAAAAGTTTTATAAAAAGTGTGAAAGAAAGAAAGAAAGAAAGAAAGAAAGAAAAGTTTATAATAAAAAGTTTTTATAAAAGTTTTATAAAAAGTGTGACAGAAAGAAAGAAGAAAGAAAGAAAGAAAGAAAGAAAAGTTTATAATAAAAAGTTTTTATAAAAGTTTTATAAAAAGTGTGAAAGAAAGAAAGAAAGAAAGAAAGAAAAGTTTATAATAAAAAGTTTTTATAAAAGTTTTATAAAAAGTGTGAAAGAAGAAAGAAAGAAAGAAAGAAAGAAAGAAAGAAAAGTTTATAATAAAAAGTTTTTATAAAAGTTTTATAAAAAGTGTGAAAGAAAGAAAGAAAGAAAGAAAGAAAGAAAGAAAAGTTTATAATAAAAAGTTTTTATAAAAGTTTTATAAAAAGTGTGAAAGAAAGAAAGAAAGAAAGAAAGAAAAGTTTATAATAAAAAGTTTTTATAAAAGTTTTATAAAAAGTGTGAAAGAAAGAAAGAAAGAAAGAAAGAAAGAAAGAAAAGTTTATAATAAAAAGTTTTTATAAAAGTTTTATAAAAAGTGTGAAAGAAAGAAAGAAAGAAAGAAAGAAAGAAAGAAAGAAAGAAAGAAAAGTTTATAATAAAAAGTTTTTATAAAAGTTTTATAAAAAGTGTGAAAGAAAGAAAGAAAGAAAGAAAGAAAAGTTTATAATAAAAAGTTTTTATAAAAGTTTTATAAAAAGTGTGAAAGAAAGAAAGAAAGAAAGAAAGAAAAGTTTATAATAAAAAGTTTTTATAAAAGTTTTATAAAAAGTGTGAAAGAAAGAAAGAAAGAAAGAAAGGAAGAAAAGTTTATAATAAAAAGTTTTTATAAAAGTTTTATAAAAAGTGTGAAAGAAAGAAAGAAAGAAAGAAAGAAAGAAAAGTTTATAATAAAAAGTTTTTATAAAAGTTTTATAAAAAGTGTGAAAGAAAGAAAGAAAGAAAGAAAGAAAGAAAGAAAAGTTTATAATAAAAAGTTTTTATAAAAGTTTTATAAAAAGTGTGAAAGAAAGAAAGAAAGAAAGAAAGAAAGAAAGAAAAGTTTATAATAAAAAGTTTTTATAAAAGTTTTATAAAAAGTGTGAAAGAAAGAAAGAAAGAAAGAAAGAAAGAAAGAAAGAAAAGTTTATAATAAAAAGTTTTTATAAAAGTTTTATAAAAAGTGTGAAAGAAAGAAAGAAAGAAAGAAAGAAAGAAAGAAAAGTTTATAATAAAAAGTTTTTATAAAAGTTTTATAAAAAGTGTGAAAGAAAGAAAGAAAGAAAGAAAGAAAGAAAGAAAGAAAGAAAAGTTTATAATAAAAAGTTTTTATAAAAGTTTTATAAAAAGTGTGAAAGAAAGAAAGAAAGAAAGAAAAGTTTATAATAAAAAGTTTTTATAAATGTTTTATAAAAAGTGTGAAAGAAAGAAAGAAAGAAAGAAAGAAAGAAAAGTTTATAATAAAACGTTTTTATAAAAGTTTTATAAAAAGTGTGAAAGAAAGAAAGAAAGAAAGAAAGAAAGAAAAGTTTATAATAAAAAGTTTTTATAAAAGTTTTATAAAAAATGTGAAAGAAAGAAAGAAAGAAAGAAAGAAAAGTTTATAATAAAAAGTTTTTATAAAAGTTTTATAAAAAGTGTGAAAAAAAGAAAGAAAGAAAGAAAGAAAGAAAGAAAAGTTTATAATAAAAAGTTTTTATAAAAGTTTTATAAAAAGTGTGAAAGAAAGAAAGAAAGAAAGAAAGAAAGAAAAGTTTATAATAAAAAGTTTTTATAAAAGTTTTATAAAAAGTGTGAAAGAAAGAAAGAAAGAAAGAAAGGAAGAAAAGTTTATAATAAAAAGTTTTTATAAAAGTTTTATAAAAAGTGTGAAAGAAAGAAAGAAAGAAAGAAAGAAAAGTTTATAATAAAAAGTTTTTATAAAAGTTTTATAAAAAGTGTGAAAGAAAGAAAGAAAGAAAGAAAGAAAGAAAAGTTTATAATAAAAAGTTTTTATAAAAGTTTTATAAAAAGTGTGAAAGAAAGAAAGAAAGAAAAGTTTATAATAAAAAGTTTTTATAAAAGTTTTATAAAAAGTGTGAAAGAAAGAAAGAAAAGTTTATAATAAAAAGTTTTTATAAAAGTTTTATAAAAAGTGTGAAAGAAAGAAAGAAAGAAAGAAAAGTTTATAATAAAAAGTTTTTATAAAAGTTTTATATAAAGTGTGAAAGAAAGAAAGAAAGAAAGAAAGAAAAGTTTATAATAAAAAGTTTTTATAAAAGTTTTATAAAAAGTGTGAAAGAAAGAAAGAAAGAAAGAAAGAAAGAAAGAAAGAAAAGTTTATAATAAAAAGTTTTTATAAAAGTTTTATAAAAAGTGTGAAAGAAAGAAAGAAAGAAAGAAAGAAAGAAAGAAAAGTTTATAATAAAAAGTTTTTATAAAAGTTTTATAAAAAGTGTGAAAGAAAGAAAGAAAGAAAGAAAGAAAGAAAAGTTTATAATAAAAAGTTTTTATAAAAGTTTTATAAAAAGTGTGAAAGAAAGAAAGAAAGAAAGAAAGGAAGAAAAGTTTATAATAAAAAGTTTTTATAAAAGTTTTATAAAAAGTGTGAAAGAAAGAAAGAAAGAAAGAAAGGAAGAAAAGTTTATAATAAAAAGTTTTTATAAAAGTTTTATAAAAAGTGTGAAAGAAAGAAAGAAAGAAAGAAAGAAAGAAAAGTTTATAATAAAAAGTTTTTATAAAAGTTTTATAAAAAGTGTGAAAGAAAGAAAGAAAGAAAGAAAGAAAGACAGAAAAGTTTATAATAAAAAGTTTTTATAAAAGTTTTATAAAAAGTGTGAAAGAAAGAAAGAAAGAAAGAAAGAAAAGTTTATAATAAAAAGTTTTTATAAAAGTTTTATAAAAAGTGTGAAAGAAAGAAAGAAAGAAAGAAAGAAAGAAAAGTTTATAATAAAAAGTTTTTATAAAAGTTTTATAAAAAGTGTGACAGAAAGAAAGAAAGAAAGAAAGAAAGAAAGAAAAGTTTATAATAAAAAGTTTTTATAAAAGTTTTATAAAAAGTGTGAAAGAAAGAAAGAAAGAAAGAAAGAAAAGTTTATAATAAAAAGTTTTTATAAAAGTTTTATAAAAAGTGTGAAAGAAAGAAAGAAAGAAAGAAAGAAAGAAAAGTTTATAATAAAAAGTTTTTATAAAAGTTTTATAAAAAGTGTGAAAGAAAGAAAGAAAGAAAGAAAGAAAGAAAAGTTTATAATAAAAAGTTTTTATAAAAGTTTTATAAAAAGTGTGAAAGAAAGAAAGAAAGAAAGAAAGAAAAGTTTATAATAAAAAGTTTTTATAAAAGTTTTATAAAAAGTGTGAAAGAAAGAAAGAAAGAAAGAAAGAAAAGTTTATAATAAAAAGTTTTTATAAAAGTTTTATAAAAAGTGTGAAAGAAAGAAAGAAAGAAAGAAAGGAAGAAAAGTTTATAATAAAAAGTTTTTATAAAAGTTTTATAAAAAGTGTGAAAGAAAGAAAGAAAGAAAGAAAGAAAGAAAAGTTTATAATAAAAAGTTTTTATAAAAGTTTTATAAAAAGTGTGAAAGAAAGAAAGAAAGAAAGAAAGAAAGAAAAGTTTATAATAAAAAGTTTTTATAAAAGTTTTATAAAAAGTGTGAAAGAAAGAAAGAAAGAAAGAAAGAAAGAAAGAAAGAAAAGTTTATAATAAAAAGTTTTTATAAAAGTTTTATAAAAAGTGTGAAAGAAAGAAAGAAAGAAAGAAAGAAAAGTTTATAATAAAAAGTTTTTATAAAAGTTTTATAAAAAGTGTGAAAGAAAGAAAGAAAGAAAGAAAGGAAGAAAAGTTTATAATAAAAAGTTTTTATAAAAGTTTTATAAAAAGTGTGAAAGAAAGAAAGAAAGAAAGAAAGAAAAGTTTATAATAAAAAGTTTTTATAAAAGTTTTATAAAAAGTGTGAAAGAAAGAAAGAAAGAAAGAAAGAAAGAAAGAAAGAAAAGTTTATAATAAAAAGTTTTTATAAAAGTTTTATAAAAAGTGTGAAAGAAAGAAAGAAAGAAAGAAAGAAAAGTTTATAATAAAAAGTTTTTATAAAAGTTTTATAAAAAGTGTGAAAGAAAGAAAGAAAGAAAGAAAGAAAAGTTTATAATAAAAAGTTTTTATAAAAGTTTTAAAAAAAGTGTGAAAGAAAGAAAGAAAGAAAGAAAGAAAAGTTTATAATAAAAAGTTTTTATAAAAGTTTTATAAAAAGTGTGAAAGAAAGAAAGAAAGAAAGAAAGGAAGAAAAGTTTATAATAAAAAGTTTTTATAAAAGTTTTATAAAAAGTGTGAAGGAAAGAAAGAAAGAAAGAAAGAAAGAAAGAAAGAAAAGTTTATAATAAAAAGTTTTTATAAAAGTTTTATAAAAAGTGTGAAAGAAAGAAAGAAAGAAAGAAAGAAAGAAAGAAAGAAAAGTTTATAATAAAAAGTTTTTATAAAAGTTTTATAAAAAGTGTGAAAGAAAGAAAGAAAGAAAGAAAGAAAAGTTTATAATAAAAAGTTTTTATAAAAGTTTTATAAAAAGTGTGAAAGAAAGAAAGAAAGAAAGAAAGAAAGAAAGAAAAGTTTATAATAAAAAGTTTTTATAAAAGTTTTATAAAAAGTGTGAAAGAAAGAAAGAAAGAAAGAAAGGAAGAAATGTTTATAATAAAAAGTTTTTATAAAAGTTTTATAAAAAGTGTGAAAGAAAGAAAGAAAGAAAGAAAGAAAGAAAGAAAGAAAAGTTTATAATAAAAAGTTTTTATAAAAGTTTTATAAAAAGTGTGAAAGAAAGAAAGAAAGAAAGAAAGAAAGAAAGAAAGAAAGAAAAGTTTATAATAAAAAGTTTTTATAAAAGTTTTATAAAAAGTGTGAAAGAAAGAAAGAATGAAAGAAAGAAAGAAAGAAAAGTTTATAATAAAAAGTTTTTATAAAAGTTTTATAAAAAGTGTGAAAGAAAGAAAGAAAGAAAGAAAGAAAGAAAGAAAGAAAAGTTTATAATAAAAAGTTTTTATAAAAGTTTTATAAAAAGTGTGAAAGAAAGAAAGAAAGAAAGAAAGAAAGAAAAGTTCATAATAAAAAGTTTTTATAAAAGTTTTATAAAAAGTGTGAAAGAAAGAAAGAAAGAAAGAAAGAAAGAAAGAAAGAAAGAAAAGTTTATAATAAAAAGTTTTTATAAAAGTTTTATAAAAAGTGTGAAAGAAAGAAAGAAAGAAAGAAAGAAAAGTTTATAATAAAAAGTTTTTATAAAAGTTTTATAAAAAGTGTGAAAGAAAGAAAGAAAGAAAGAAAAGTTTATAATAAAAAGTTTTTATAAAAGTTTTATAAAAAGTGTGAAAGAAAGAAAGAAAGAAAGAAAGGAAGAAAAGTTTATAATAAAAAGTTTTTATAAAAGTTTTATACAAAGTGTGAAAGAAAGAAAGAAAGAAAGAAAGAAAAGTTTATAATAAAAAGTTTTTATAAAAGTTTTATAAAAAGTGTGAAAGAAAGAAAGAAAGAAAGAAAGAAAGAAAAGTTTATAATAAAAAGTTTTTATAAAAGTTTTATAAAAAGTGTGAAAGAAAGAAAGAAAGAAAGAAAGAAAGAAAGAAAAGTTTATAATAAAAAGTTTTTATAAAAGTTTTATAAAAAGTGTGAAAGAAAGAAAGAAAGAAAGAAAGAAAAGTTTATAATAAAAAGTTTTTATAAAAGTTTTATAAAAAGTGTGAAAGAAAGAAAGAAAGAAAGAAAGAAAGAAAAGTTTATAATAAAAAGTTTTTATAAAAGTTTTATAAAAAGTGTGAAAGAAAGAAAGAAAGAAAGAAAGGAAGAAATGTTTATAATAAAAAGTTTTTATAAAAGTTTTATAAAAAGTGTGAAAGAAAGAAAGAAAGAAAGAAAGAAAGAAAGAAAGAAAAGTTTATAATAAAAAGTTTTTATAAAAGTTTTATAAAAAGTGTGAAAGAAAGAAAGAAAGAAAGAAAGAAAGAAAGAAAGAAAGAAAAGTTTATAATAAAAAGTTTTTATAAAAGTTTTATAAAAAGTGTGAAAGAAAGAAAGAATGAAAGAAAGAAAGAAAGAAAAGTTTATAATAAAAAGTTTTTATAAAAGTTTTATAAAAAGTGTGAAAGAAAGAAAGAAAGAAAGAAAGAAAGAAAGAAAGAAAGAAAAGTTTATAATAAAAAGTTTTTATAAAAGTTTTATAAAAAGTGTGAAAGAAAGAAAGAAAGAAAGAAAGAAAGAAAAGTTCATAATAAAAAGTTTTTATAAAAGTTTTATAAAAAGTGTGAAAGAAAGAAAGAAAGAAAGAAAGAAAGAAAGAAAGAAAAGTTTATAATAAAAAGTTTTTATAAAAGTTTTATAAAAAGTGTGAAAGAAAGAAAGAAAGAAAGAAAGAAAAGTTTATAATAAAAAGTTTTTATAAAAGTTTTATAAAAAGTGTGAAAGAAAGAAAGAAAGAAAGAAAAGTTTATAATAAAAAGTTTTTATAAAAGTTTTATAAAAAGTGTGAAAGAAAGAAAGAAAGAAAGAAAGGAAGAAAAGTTTATAATAAAAAGTTTTTATAAAAGTTTTATACAAAGTGTGAAAGAAAGAAAGAAAGAAAGAAAGAAAAGTTTATAATAAAAAGTTTTTATAAAAGTTTTATAAAAAGTGTGAAAGAAAGAAAGAAAGAAAGAAAGAAAGAAAGAAAGAAAAGTTTATAATAAAAAGTTTTTATAAAAGTTTTATAAAAAGTGTGAAAGAAAGAAAGAAAGAAAGAAAGAAAGAAAAGTTCATAATAAAAAGTTTTTATAAAAGTTTTATAAAAAGTGTGAAAGAAAGAAAGAAAGAAAGAAAGAAAGAAAGAAAGAAAGAAAAGTTTATAATAAAAAGTTTTTATAAAAGTTTTATAAAAAGTGTGAAAGAAAGAAAGAAAGAAAGAAAGAAAAGTTTATAATAAAAAGTTTTTATAAAAGTTTTATAAAAAGTGTGAAAGAAAGAAAGAAAGAAAGAAAGAAAAGTTTATAATAAAAAGTTTTTATAAAAGTTTTATAAAAAGTGTGAAAGACAGAAAGAAAGAAAGAAAGAAAGGAAGAAAAGTTTATAATAAAAAGTTTTTATAAAAGTTTTATAAAAAGTGTGAAAGAAAGAAAGAAAGAAAGAAAGAAAGAAAAGTTTATAATAAAAAGTTTTTATAAAAGTTTTATAAAAAGTGTGAAAGAAAGAAAGAAAGAAAGAAAGAAAGAAAGAAAGAAAAGTTTATAATAAAAAGTTTTTATAAAAGTTTTATAAAAAGTGTGAAAGAAAGAAAGAAAGAAAGAAAGAAAGAAAAGTTTATAATAAAAAGTTTTTATAAAAGTTTTATAAAAAGTGTGAAAGAAAGAAAGAAAGAAAGAAAGAAAGAAAGAAAAGTTTATAATAAAAAGTTTTTATAAAAGTTTTATAAAAAGTGTGAAAGAAAGAAAGAAAGAAAGAAAGAAAGAAAGAAAGAAAAGTTTATAATAAAAAGTTTTTATAAAAGTTTTATAAAAAGTGTGAAAGAAAGAAAGAAAGAAAGAAAGAAAGAAAGAAAGAAAGAAAAGTTTATAATAAAAAGTTTTTATAAAAGTTTTATAAAAAGTGTGAAAGAAAGAAAGAAAGAAAGAAAAGTTTATAATAAAAAGTTTTTATAAATGTTTTATAAAAAGTGTGAAAGAAAGAAAGAAAGAAAGAAAGAAAGAAAGAAAAGTTTATAATAAAAAGTTTTTATAAAAGTTTTATAAAAAAGTGTGAAAGAAAGAAAGAAAGAAAGAAAGAAAGAAAGAAAAGTTTATAATAAAAAGTTTTTATAAAAGTTTTATAAAAAGTGTGAAAAAAAGAAAGAAAGAAAGAAAGAAAGAAAGAAATGTTTATAATAAAAAGTTTTTATAAAAGTTTTATAAAAAGTGTGAAAGAAAGAAAGTAAGAAAGAAAGAAAGAAAGAAAGAAAAGTTTATAATAAAAAGTTTTTATAAAAGTTTTATAAAAAGTGTGAAAGAAAGAAAGAAAGAAAGAAAGAAAAGTTTATAATAAAAAGTTTTTATAAAAGTTTTATAAAAAGTGTGAAAGAAAGAAAGAAAGAAAGAAAGAAAGAAAAGTTTATAATAAAAAGTTTTTATAAAAGTTTTATAAAAAGTGTGAAAGAAAGAAAGAAAGAAAGAAAGGAAGAAAAGTTTATAATAAAAAGTTTTTATAAAAGTTTTATAAAAAGTGTGAAAGAAAGAAAGAAAGAAAGAAAGAAAGAAAAGTTTATAATAAAAAGTTTTTATAAAAGTTTTATAAAAAGTGTGAAAGAAAGAAAGAAAGAAAGAAAGAAAGAAAAGTTTATAATAAAAAGTTTTTATAAAAGTTTTATAAAAAGTGTGAAAGAAAGAAAGAAAGAAAGAAAAGTTTATAATAAAAAGTTTTTATAAATGTTTTATAAAAAGTGTGAAAGAAAGAAAGAAAGAAAGAAAGAAAAGTTTATAATAAAACGTTTTTATAAAAGTTTTATAAAAAGTGTGAAAGAAAGAAAGAAAGAAAGAAAGAAAGAAAAGTTTATAATAAAAAGTTTTTATAAAAGTTTTATAAAAAATGTGAAAGAAAGAAAGAAAGAAAGAAAGAAAAGTTTATAATAAAAAGTTTTTATAAAAGTTTTATAAAAAGTGTGAAAGAAAGAAAGAAAGAAAGAAAGAAAGAAAGAAAGAAAAGTTTATAATAAAAAGTTTTTATAAAAGTTTTATAAAAAGTGTGAAGGAAAGAAAGAAAGAAAGAAAGAAAGAAAGAAAAGTTTATAATAAAAAGTTTTTATAAAAGTTTTATAAAAAGTGTGAAAGAAAGAAAGAAAGAAAGAAAGAAAGAAAGAAAAGTTTATAATAAAAAGTTTTTATAAAAGTTTTATAAAAAGTGTGAAAGAAAGAAAGAAAGAAAGAAAGAAAGAAAGAAAAGTTCATAATAAAAAGTTTTTATAAAAGTTTTATAAAAAGTGTGAAAGAAAGAAAGAAAGAAAGAAAGAAAGAAAGAAAAGTTTATAATAAAAAGTTTTTATAAAAGTTTTATAAAAAGTGTGAAAGAAAGAAAGAAAGAAAGAAAAGTTTATAATAAAAAGTTTTTATAAATGTTTTATAAAAAGTGTGAAAGAAAGAAAGAAAGAAAGAAAGAAATAAAGAAAAGTTTATAATAAAACGTTTTTATAAAAGTTTTATAAAAAGTGTGAAAGAAAGAAAGAAAGAAAGAAAGAAAGAAAAGTTTATAATAAAAAGTTTTTATAAAAGTTTTATAAAAAATGTGAAAGAAAGAAAGAAAGAAAGAAAGAAAAGTTTATAATAAAAAGTTTTTATAAAAGTTTTATAAAAAGTGTGAAAAAAAGAAAGAAAGAAAGAAAGAAAGAAAGAAAAGTTTATAATAAAAAGTTTTTATAAAAGTTTTATAAAAAGTGTGAAGGAAAGAAAGAAAGAAAGAAAGAAAGAAAAGTTTATAATAAAAAGTTTTTATAAAAGTTTTATAAAAAGTGTGAAAGAAAGAAAGAAAGAAAGAAAGAAAAGTTTATAATAAAAAGTTTTTATAAAAGTTTTATAAAAAGTGTGAAAGAAAGAAAGAAAGAAAGAAAGAAAGAAAGAAAAGTTTATAATAAAAAGTTTTTATAAAAGTTTTATAAAAATGTGAAAGAAAGAAAGAAAGAAAGAAAGAAAAGTTTATAATAAAAAGTTTTTATAAAAGTTTTATAAAAAGTGTGAAAGAAAGAAAGAAAGAAAGAAAGAAAGAAAAGTTTATAATAAAAAGTTTTTATAAAAGTTTTATAAAAAGTGTGAAAGAAAGAAAGAAAGAAAGAAAGAAAAGTTTATAATAAAAAGTTTTTATAAAAGTTTTATAAAAAGTGTGAAAGAAAGAAAGAAAGAAAGAAAGAAAGAAAAGTTTATAATAAAAAGTTTTTATAAAAGTTTTATAAAAAGTGTGAAAGAAAGAAAGAAAGAAAGAAAAGTTTATAATAAAAGTTTTTATAAAAGTTTTATAAAAAGTGTGAAAGAAAGAAAGAAAGAAAGAAAGAAAGAAAGAAAAGTTTATAATAAAAAGTTTTTATAAAAGTTTTATAAAAAGTGTGAAAGAAAGAAAGAAAGAAAAGTTTATAATAAAAAGTTTTTATAAAAGTTTTATAAAAAGTGTGAAAGAAAGAAAGAAAAGTTTATAATAAAAAGTTTTTATAAAAGTTTTATAAAAAGTGTGAAAGAAAGAAAGAAAGAAAGAAAAGTTTATAATAAAAAGTTTTTATAAAAGTTTTATAAAAAGTGTGAAAGAAAGAAAGAAAGAAAGAAAGAAAAGTTTATAATAAAAAGTTTTTATAAAAGTTTTATAAAAAGTGTGAAAGAAAGAAAGAAAGAAAGAAAGAAAAGTTTATAATAAAAAGTTTTTATAAAAGTTTTATAAAAAGTGTGACAGAAAGAAAGAAAGAAAGAAAGAAAGAAAAGTTTATAATAAAAAGTTTTTATAAAAGTTTTATAAAAAGTGTGAAAGAAAGAAAGAAAGAAAGAAAGAAAGAAAAGTTTATAATAAAAAGTTTTTATAAAAGTTTTATAAAAAGTGTGAAAGAAAGAAAGAAAGAAAGAAAGAAAGAAAAGTTTATAATAAAAAGTTTTTATAAAAGTTTTATAAAAAGTGTGAAAGAAAGAAAGAAAGAAAGAAAGAAAGAAAGAAAAGTTTATAATAAAAAGTTTTTATAAAAGTTTTATAAAAAGTGTGAAAGAAAGAAAGAAAGAAAAGTTTATAATAAAAAGTTTTTATAAAAGTTTTATAAAAAGTGTGAAAGAAAGAAAGAAAAGTTTATAATAAAAAGTTTTTATAAAAGTTTTATAAAAAGTGTGAAAGAAAGAAAGAAAGAAAGAAAAGTTTATAATAAAAAGTTTTTATAAAAGTTTTATAAAAAGTGTGAAAGAAAGAAAGAAAGAAAGAAAGAAAAGTTTATAATAAAAAGTTTTTATAAAAGTTTTATAAAAAGTGTGAAAAAAAGAAAGAAAGAAAGAAAGAAAGAAAGAAAAGTTTATAATAAAAAGTTTTTATAAAAGTTTTATAAAAAGTGTGAAAGAAAGAAAGAAAGAAAGAAAGAAAGAAAGAAAGAAAGAAAGAAAAGTTTATAATAAAAAGTTTTTATAAAAGTTTTATAAAAAGTGTGAAAGAAAGAAAGAAAGAAAGAAAAGTTTATAATAAAAAGTTTTTATAAATGTTTTATAAAAAGTGTGAAAGAAAGAAAGAAAGAAAGAAAGAAAGAAAAGTTTATAATAAAACGTTTTTATAAAAGTTTTATAAAAAGTGTGAAAGAAAGAAAGAAAGAAAGAAAGAAAGAAAAGTTTATAATAAAAAGTTTTTATAAAAGTTTTATAAAAAATGTGAAAGAAAGAAAGAAAGAAAGAAAGAAAAGTTTATAATAAAAAGTTTTTATAAAAGTTTTATAAAAAGTGTGAAAGAAAGAAAGAAAGAAAGAAAGAAAGAAAGAAAGAAAGAAAAGTTTATAATAAAAAGTTTTTATAAAAGTTTTATAAAAAGTGTGAAGGAAAGAAAGAAAGAAAGAAAGAAAGAAAAGTTTATAATAAAAAGTTTTTATAAAAGTTTTATAAAAAGTGTGAAAGAAAGAAAGAAAGAAAGAAAGAAAAAAAGAAAAGTTTATAATAAAAAGTTTTTATAAAAGTTTTATAAAAAGTGTGAAAGAAAGAAAGAAAGAAAGAAAGAAAGAAAAGTTTATAATAAAAAGTTTTTATAAAAGTTTTATAAAAAGTGTGAAAGAAAGAAAGAAAAAGAAAGAAAGAAAAGTTTATAATAAAAAGTTTTTATAAAAGTTTTATAAAAAGTGTGACAGAAAGAAAGAAAGAAAGAAAGAAAGAAAAGTTTATAATAAAAAGTTTTTATAAAAGTTTTATAAAAAGTGTGAAAGAAAGAAAGAAAGAAAGAAAGAAAAGTTTATAATAAAAAGTTTTTATAAAAGTTTTATAAAATGTGTGAAAGAAAGAAAGAAAGAAAGAAAGAAAGAAAAGTTTATAATAAAAAGTTTTTATAAAAGTTTTATAAAAAGTGTGAAAGAAAGAAAGAAAGAAAGAAAGAAAGAAAAGTTTATAATAAAAAGTTTTTATAAAAGTTTTATAAAAAGTGTGAAAGAAAGAAAGAAAGAAAGAAAGAAAGGAAGAAAAGTTTATAATAAAAAGTTTTTATAAAAGTTTTATAAAAAGTGTGAAAGAAAGAAAGAAAGAAAGAAAGAAAGAAAGAAAAGTTTATAATAAAAAGTTTTTATAAAAGTTTTATAAAAAGTGTGAAAGAAAGAAAGAAAGAAAGAAAGAAAGAAAAGTTTATAATAAAAAGTTTTTATAAAAGTTTTATAAAAAGTGTGAAAGAAAGAAAGAAAGAAAGAAAGAAAGAAAGAAAGAAAAGTTTATAATAAAAAGTTTTTATAAAAGTTTTATAAAAAGTGTGAAAGAAAGAAAGAAAGAAAGAAAGAAAGAAAAGTTTATAATAAAAAGTTTTTATAAAAGTTTTATAAAAAGTGTGAAAGAAAGAAAGAAAGAAAGAAAGAAAGAAAGAAAAGTTTATAATAAAAAGTTTTTATAAAAGTTTTATAAAAAGTGTGAAAGAAAGAAAGAAAGAAAGAAAAGTTTATAATAAAAAGTTTTTATAAATGTTTTATAAAAAGTGTGAAAGAAAGAAAGTAAGAAAGAAAGAAAGAAAGAAAGAAAAGTTTATAATAAAACGTTTTTATAAAAGTTTTATAAAAAGTGTGAAAGAAAGAAAGAAAGAAAGAAAGAAAAGTTTATAATAAAAAGTTTTTATAAAAGTTTTATAAAAAATGTGAAAGAAAGAAAGAAAGAAAGAAAGAAAAGTTTATAATAAAAAGTTTTTATAAAAGTTTTATAAAAAGTGTGAAAGAAAGAAAGAAAGAAAGAAAGAAAGAAAAGTTTATAATAAAAAGTTTTTATAAAAGTTTTATAAAAAGTGTGAAAGAAAGAAAGAAAGAAAGAAAGAAAGAAAAGTTTATAATAAAAAGTTTTTATAAAAGTTTTATAAAAAGTGTGAAAGAAAGAAAGAAAGAAAGAAAAGTTTATAATAAAAAGTTTTTATAAAAGTTTTATAAAAAGTGTGAAAGAAAGAAAGAAAGAAAGAAAGAAAGAAAAGTTTATAATAAAAAGTTTTTATAAAAGTTTTATAAAAAGTGTGAAAGACAGAAAATAAGAAAGAAAGAAAGGAAGAAAAGTTTATAATAAAAAGTTTTTATAAAAGTTTTATAAAAAGTGTGAAAGAAAGAAAGAAAGAAAGAAAGAAAGAAAGAAAGAAAAGTTTATAATAAAAAGTTTTTATAAAAGTTTTATAAAAAGTGTGAAAGAAAGAAAGAAAGAAAGAAAGAAAGAAAAGTTTATAATAAAAAGTTTTTATAAAAGTTTTATAAAAAGTGTGAAAGAAAGAAAGAAAGAAAGAAAGAAAGAAAAGTTTATAATAAAAAGTTTTTATAAAAGTTTTATAAAAAGTGTGAAAGAAAGAAAGAAAGAAAGAAAGAAAGAAAGAAAAGTTTATAATAAAAAGTTTTTATAAAAGTTTTATAAAAAGTGTGAAAGAAAGAAAGAAAGAAAAGTTTATAATAAAAAGTTTTTATAAAAGTTTTATAAAAAGTGTGAAAGAAAGAAAGAAAAGTTTATAATAAAAAGTTTTTATAAAAGTTTTATAAAAAGTGTGAAAGAAAGAAAGAAAGAAAGAAAAGTTTATAATAAAAAGTTTTTATAAAAGTTTTATAAAAAGTGTGAAAGAAAGAAAGAAAGAAAGAAAGAAAAGTTTATAATAAAAAGTTTTTATAAAAGTTTTATAAAAAGTGTGAAAGAAAGAAAGAAAGAAAGAAAGAAAGAAAGAAAAGTTTATAATAAAAAGTTTTTATAAAAGTTTTATAAAAAGTGTGAAAGAAACAAAGAAAGAAAGAAAGAAAGAAAGAAAGAAAAGTTTATAATAAAAAGTTTTTATAAAAGTTTTATAAAAAGTGTGAAGGAAAGAAAGAAAGAAAGAAAGAAAGAAAAGTTTATAATAAAAAGTTTTTATAAAAGTTTTATAAAAAGTGTGAAAGAAAGAAAGAAAGAAAGAAAGAAAAGTTTATAATAAAAAGTTTTTATAAAAGTTTTATAAAAAGTGTGAAAGAAAGAAAGAAAGAAAGAAAGGAAGAAAAGTTTATAATAAAAAGTTTTTATAAAAGTTTTATAAAAAGTGTGAAAGAAAGAAAGAAAGAAAGAAAGAAAGAAAGAAAGAAAAGTTTATAATAAAAAGTTTTTATAAAAGTTTTATAAAAAGTGTGAAAGAAAGAAAGAAAGAAAGAAAGAAAGAAAAGTTTATAATAAAAAGTTTTTATAAAAGTTTTATAAAAAGTGTGAAAGAAAGAAAGAAAGAAAGAAAGAAAGAAAGAAAGAAAGAAAGAAAGAAAAGTTTATAATAAAAAGTTTTTATAAAAGTTTTATAAAAAGTGTGAAAGAAAGAAAGAAAGAAAGAAAGAAAAGTTTATAATAAAAAGTATTTATAAAAGTTTTATAAAAAGTGTGAAAGAAAGAAAGAAAGAAAGAAAGAAAGAAAGAAAGAAAGAAAAGTTTATAATAAAAAGTTTTTATAAAAGTTTTATAAAAAGTGTGAAAGACAGAAAATAAGAAAGAAAGAAAGGAAGAAAAGTTTATAATAAAAAGTTTTTATAAAAGTTTTATAAAAAGTGTGAAAGAAAGAAAGAAAGAAAGAAAGAAAGAAAGAAAGAAAAGTTTATAATAAAAAGTTTTTATAAAAGTTTTATAAAAAGTGTGAAAGAAAGAAAGAAAGAAAGAAAGAAAGAAAGAAAAGTTTATAATAAAAAGTTTTTATAAAAGTTTTATAAAAAGTGTGAAAGAAAGAAAGAAAGAAAGAAAGAAAGAAAGAAAAGTTTATAATAAAAAGTTTTTATAAAAGTTTTATAAAAAGTGTGAAAGAAAGAAAGAAAGAAAGAAAGAAAGAAAGAAGAAAGAAAAGTTTATAATAAAAAGTTTTTATAAAAGTTTTATAAAAAGTGTGAAAGAAAGAAAGAAAGAAAGAAAGAAAGAAAGAAAAGTTTATAATAAAAAGTTTTTATAAAAGTTTTATAAAAAGTGTGAAAGAAAGAAAGAAAGAAAGAAAGAAAGAAAGAAAAGTTTATAATAAAAAGTTTTTATAAAAGTTTTATAAAAAGTGTGAAAGAAAGAAAGAAAGAAAGAAAGAAAAGTTTATAATAAAAAGTTTTTATAAAAGTTTTATAAAAAATGTGAAAGAAAGAAAGAAAGAAAGAAAGAAAAGTTTATAATAAAAAGTTTTTATAAAAGTTTTATAAAAAGTGTGAAAAAAAGAAAGAAAGAAAGAAAGAAAGAAAGAAAAGTTTATAATAAAAAGTTTTTATAAAAGTTTTATAAAAAGTGTGAAAGAAAGAAAGAAAGAAAGAAAGAAAGAAAGAAAGAAAGAAAAGTTTATAATAAAAAGTTTTTATAAAAGTTTTATAAAAAGTGTGAAGGAAAGAAAGAAAGAAAGAAAGAAAGAAAAGTTTATAATAAAAAGTTTTTATAAAAGTTTTATAAAAAGTGTGAAAGAAAGAAAGAAAGAAAGAAAGAAAAGTTTATAATAAAAAGTTTTTATAAAAGTTTTATAAAAAGTGTGAAAGAAAGAAAGAAAGAAAGAAAGAAAGGAAGAAAAGTTTATAATAAAAAGTTTTTATAAAAGTTTTATAAAAAGTGTGAAAGAAAGAAAGAAAGAAAGAAAGAAAGAAAGAAAAGTTTATAATAAAAAGTTTTTATAAAAGTTTTATAAAAAGTGTGAAAGAAAGAAAGAAAGAAAGAAAGAAAGAAAGAAAAGTTTATAATAAAAAGTTTTTATAAAAGTTTTATAAAAAGTGTGAAAGAAAGAAAGAAAGAAAGAAAGAAAGAAAGAAAAGTTTATAATAAAAAGTTTTTATAAAAGTTTTATAAAAAGTGTGAAAGAAAGAAAGAAAGAAAGAAAGAAAAGTTTATAATAAAAAGTTTTTATAAAAGTTTTATAAAAAGTGTGAAAGAAAGAAAGAAAGAAAGAAAGAAAGAAAGAAAAGTTTATAATAAAAAGTTTTTATAAAAGTTTTATAAAAAGTGTGAAAGACAGAAAATAAGAAAGAAAGAAAGGAAGAAAAGTTTATAATAAAAAGTTTTTATAAAAGTTTTATAAAAAGTGTGAAAGAAAGAAAGAAAGAAAGAAAGAAAGAAAGAAAGAAAGAAAGAAAAGTTTATAATAAAAAGTTTTTATAAAAGTTTTATAAAAAGTGTGAAAGACAGAAAATAAGAAAGAAAGAAAAGGTTATAATAAAAAGTTTTTATAAAAGTTTTATAAAAAGTGTGAAAGAAAGAAAGAAAGAAAGAAAGAAAGAAAGAAAAGTTTATAATAAAAAGTTTTTATAAAAGTTTTATAAAAAGTGTGAAAGAAAGAAAGAAAGAAAGAAAGAAAGAAAAGTTTATAATAAAAAGTTTTTATAAAAGTTTTATAAAAAGTGTGAAAGAAAGAAAGAAAGAAAAGTTTATAATAAAAAGTTTTTATAAAAGTTTTATAAAAAGTGTGAAAGAAAGAAAGAAAAGTTTATAATAAAAAGTTTTTATAAAAGTTTTATAAAAAGTGTGAAAGAAAGAAAGAAAGAAAGAAAAGTTTATAATAAAAAGTTTTTATAAAAGTTTTATAAAAAGTGTGAAAGAAAGAAAGAAAGAAAGAAAGAAAAGTTTATAATAAAAAGTTTTTATAAAAGTTTTATAAAAAGTGTGAAAGAAAGAAAGAAAGAAAGAAAGAAAGAAATAAAGAAAGAAAGAAAAGTTTATAATAAAAAGTTTTTATAAAAGTTTTATAAAAAGTGTGAAAGAAACAAAGAAAGAAAGAAAGAAAGAAAGAAAGAAAGAAAGAAAAGTTTATAATAAAAAGTTTTTATAAAAGTTTTATAAAAAGTGTGAAGGAAAGAAAGAAAGAAAGAAAGAAAGAAAAGTTTATAATAAAAAGTATTTATAAAAGTTTTATAAAAAGTGTGAAAGAAAGAAAGAAAGAAAGAAAGAAAGAAAAGTTTATAATAAAAAGTTTTTATAAAAGTTTTATAAAAAGTGTGAAAGACAGAAAATAAGAAAGAAAGAAAGGAAGAAAAGTTTATAATAAAAAGTTTTTATAAAAGTTTTATAAAAAGTGTGAAAGAAAGAAAGAAAGAAAGAAAGAAAGAAAGAAAAGTTTATAATAAAAAGTTTTTATAAAAGTTTTATAAAAAGTGTGAAAGAAAGAAAGAAAGAAAGAAAGAAAGAAAGAAAGAAAAGTTTATAATAAAAAGTTTTTATAAAAGTTTTATAAAAAGTGTGAAAGAAAGAAAGAAAGAAAGAAAGAAAGAAAGAAAGAAAAGTTTATAATAAAAAGTTTTTATAAAAGTTTTATAAAAAGTGTGAAAGAAAGAAAGAAAGAAAGAAAGAAAGAAAGAAAGAAAGAAAAGTTTATAATAAAAAGTTTTTATAAAAGTTTTATAAAAAGTGTGAAAGAAAGAAAGAAAGAAACAAAGAAAGAAAAGTTTATAATAAAAAGTTTTTATAAAAGTTTTATAAAAAGTGTGAAAGAAAGAAAGAAAGAAAGAAAGAAAGAAAAGTTTATAATAAAAAGTTTTTATAAAAGTTTTATAAAAAGTGTGAAAGAAAGAAAGAAAGAAAGAAAGAAAAGTTTATAATAAAAAGTTTTTATAAAAGTTTTATAAAAAATGTGAAAGAAAGAAAGAAAGAAAGAAAGAAAAGTTTATAATAAAAAGTTTTTATAAAAGTTTTATAAAAAGTGTGAAAAAAAGAAAGAAAGAAAGAAAGAAAGAAAGAAAAGTTTATAATAAAAAGTTTTTATAAAAGTTTTATAAAAAGTGTGAAAGAAAGAAAGAAAGAAAGAAAAGTTTATAATAAAAAGTTTTTATAAAAGTTTTATAAAAAGTGTGAAAGAAAGAAAGAAAGAAAGAAAGAAAGAAAGAAAAGTTTATAATAAAAAGTTTTTATAAAAGTTTTATAAAAAGTGTGAAGGAAAGAAAGAAAGAAAGAAAGAAAGAAAAGTTTATAATAAAAAGTTTTTATAAAAGTTTTATAAAAAGTGTGAAAGAAAGAAAGAAAGAAAGAAAGAAAAGTTTATAATAAAAAGTTTTTATAAAAGTTTTATAAAAAGTGTGAAAGAAAGAAAGAAAGAAAGAAAGGAAGAAAAGTTTATAATAAAAAGTTTTTATAAAAGTTTTATAAAAAGTGTGAAAGAAAGAAAGAAAGAAAGAAAGAAAGAAAGAAAAGTTTATAATAAAAAGTTTTTATAAAAGTTTTATAAAAAGTGTGAAAGAAAGAAAGAAAGAAAGAAAGAAAAGTTTATAATAAAAAGTTTTTATAAAAGTTTTATAAAAAGTGTGAAAGAAAGAAAGAAAGAAAGAAAGAAAGAAAAGTTTATAATAAAAAGTTTTTATAAAAGTTTTATAAAAAGTGTGAAAGAAAGAAAGAAAGAAAGAAAGAAAGAAAAGTTTATAATAAAAAGTTTTTATAAAAGTTTTATAAAAAGTGTGAAAGAAAGAAAGAAAGAAAGAAAGAAAGAAAAGTTTATAATAAAAAGTTTTTATAAAAGTTTTATAAAAAGTGTGAAAGACAGAAAATAAGAAAGAAAGAAAGGAAGAAAAGTTTATAATAAAAAGTTTTTATAAAAGTTTTATAAAAAGTGTGAAAGAAAGAAAGAAAGAAAGAAAGAAAGAAAGAAAAGTTTATAATAAAAAGTTTTTATAAAAGTTTTATAAAAAGTGTGAAAGAAAGAAAGAAAGAAAGAAAGAAAGAAAAGTTTATAATAAAAAGTTTTTATAAAAGTTTTATAAAAAGTGTGAAAGAAAGAAAGAAAGAAAGAAAGAAAGAAAGAAAGAAAAGTTTATAATAAAAAGTTTTTATAAAAGTTTTATAAAAAGTGTGAAAGAAAGAAAGAAAGAAAGAAAGAAAGAAAAGTTTATAATAAAAAGTTTTTATAAAAGTTTTATAAAAAGTGTGAAAGAAAGAAAGAAAGAAAAGTTTATAATAAAAAGTTTTTATAAAAGTTTTATAAAAAGTGTGAAAGAAAGAAAGAAAAGTTTATAATAAAAAGTTTTTATAAAAGTTTTATAAAAAGTGTGAAAGAAAGAAAGAAAGAAAGAAAGAAAAGTTTATAATAAAAAGTTTTTATAAAAGTTTTATAAAAAGTGTGAAAGAAAGAAAGAAAGAAAGAAAGAAAGAAAAGTTTATAATAAAAAGTTTTTATAAAAGTTTTATAAAAAGTGTGAAAAAAAGAAAGAAAGAAAGAAAGAAAGAAAGAAAAGTTTATAATAAAAAGTTTTTATAAAAGTTTTATA
Source organism: Mus caroli (assembly GCF_978045245.1). Lineage (NCBI taxonomy): Eukaryota > Metazoa > Chordata > Mammalia > Rodentia > Muridae > Mus > Mus caroli. Next base: position 43,041 of record NW_028227415.1, on the reverse strand, counting down.
AAAAGTGTGAAAGAAAGAAAGAAAGAAAGAAAGAAAGAAAGAAAGAAAGAAAGAAAAGTTTATAATAAAAAGTTTTTATAAAAGTTTTATAAAAAGTGTGAAGGAAAGAAAGAAAGAAAGAAAGAAAGAAAGAAAAGTTTATAATAAAAAGTTTTTATAAAAGTTTTATAAAAAGTGTGAAAGAAAGAAAGAAAGAAAGAAAGAAAAGTTTATAATAAAAAGTTTTTATAAAAGTTTTATAAAAAGTGTGAAAGAAAGAAAGAAAGAAAGAAAGGAAGAAAAGTTTATAATAAAAAGTTTTTATAAAAGTTTTATAAAAAGTGTGAAAGAAAGAAAGAAAGAAAGAAAGAAAGAAAGAAAGAAAAGTTTATAATAAAAAGTTTTTATAAAAGTTTTATAAAAAGTGTGAAAGAAAGAAAGAAAGAAAGAAAGAAAGAAAAGTTTATAATAAAAAGTTTTTATAAAAGTTTTATAAAAAGTGTGAAAGAAAGAAAGAAAGAAAGAAAGAAAGAAAGAAAAGTTTATAATAAAAAGTTTTTATAAAAGTTTTATAAAAAGTGTGAAAGAAAGAAAGAAAGAAAGAAAGAAAAGTTTATAATAAAAAGTTTTTATAAAAGTTTTATAAAAAGTGTGAAAGAAAGAAAGAAAGAAAGAAAGAAAGAAAAGTTTATAATAAAAAGTTTTTATAAAAGTTTTATAAAAAGTGTGAAAGAAAGAAAGAAAGAGAGAAAGAAAGAAAAGTTTATAATAAAAAGTTTTTATAAAAGTTTTATAAAAAGTGTGAAAGACAGAAAATAAGAAAGAAAGAAAGGAAGAAAAGTTTATAATAAAAAGTTTTTATAAAAGTTTTATAAAAAGTGTGAAAGAAAGAAAGAAAGAAAGAAAGAAAGAAAGAAAAGTTTATAATAAAAAGTTTTTATAAAAGTTTTATAAAAAGTGTGAAAGAAAGAAAGAAAGAAAGAAAGAAAGAAAGAAAAGTTTATAATAAAAAGTTTTTATAAAAGTTTTATAAAAAGTGTGAAAGAAAGAAAGAAAGAAAGAAAGAAAGAAAAGTTTATAATAAAAAGTTTTTATGAAAGTTTTATAAAAAGTGTGAAAGAAAGAAAGAAAGAAAAGTTTATAATAAAAAGTTTTTATAAAAGTTTTATAAAAAGTGTGAAAGAAAGAAAGAAAAGTTTATAATAAAAAGTTTTTATAAAAGTTTTATAAAAAGTGTGAAAGAAAGAAAGAAAGAAAGAAAAGTTTATAATAAAAAGTTTTTATAAAAGTTTTATAAAAAGTGTGAAAGAAAGAAAGAAAGAAAGAAAGAAAGAAAAGTTTATAATAAAAAGTTTTTATAAAAGTTTTATAAAAAGTGTGAAAGAAAGAAAGAAAGAAAGAAAGAAAGAAAGAAAAGTTTATAATAAAAAGTTTTTATAAAAGTTTTATAAAAAGTGTGAAGGAAAGAAAGAAAGAAAGAAAGAAAGAAAAGTTTATAATAAAAAGTTTTTATAAAAGTTTTATAAAAAGTGTGAAAGAAAGAAAGAAAGAAAGAAAAGTTTATAATAAAAAGTTTTTATAAAAGTTTTATAAAAAGTGTGAAAGAAAGAAAGAAAGAAAGAAAGAAAGAAAAGTTTATAATAAAAAGTTTTTATAAAAGTTTTATAAAAAGTGTGAAAGAAAGAAAGAAAGAAAGAAAGAAAGAAAAGTTTATAATAAAAAGTTTTTATAAAAGTTTTATAAAAAGTGTGAAAGAAAGAAAGAAAGAAAGAAAGAAAGAAAGAAAGAAAAGTTTATAATAAAAAGTTTTTATAAAAGTTTTATAAAAAGTGTGAAAGAAAGAAAGAAAGAAAGAAAAGTTTATAATAAAAAGTTTTTATAAAAGTTTTATAAAAAGTGTGAAAGAAAGAAAGAAAGAAAGAAAGAAAGAAAAGTTTATAATAAAAAGTTTTTATAAAAGTTTTATAAAAAGTGTGAAAGACAGAAAATAAGAAAGAAAGAAAGGAAGAAAAGTTTATAATAAAAAGTTTTTATAAAAGTTTTATAAAAAGTGTGAAAGAAAGAAAGAAAGAAAGAAAGAAAGAAAGAAAAGTTTATAATAAAAAGTTTTTATAAAAGTTTTATAAAAAGTGTGAAAGAAAGAAAGAAAGAAAGAAAGAAAGAAAAGTTTATAATAAAAAGTTTTTATAAAAGTTTTATAAAAAGTGTGAAAGAAAGAAAGAAAGAAAGAAAGAAAGAAAGAAAGAAAAGTTTATAATAAAAAGTTTTTATAAAAGTTTTATAAAAAGTGTGAAAGAAAGAAAGAAAGAAAGAAAGAAAGAAAAGTTTATAATAAAAAGTTTTTATAAAAGTTTTATAAAAAGTGTGAAAGAAAGAAAGAAAGAAAAGTTTATAATAAAAAGTTTTTATAAAAGTTTTATAAAAAGTGTGAAAGAAAGAAAGAAAAGTTTATAATAAAAAGTTTTTATAAAAGTTTTATAAAAAGTGTGAAAGAAAGAAAGAAAGAAAGAAAAGTTTATAATAAAAAGTTTTTATAAAAGTTTTATAAAAAGTGTGAAAGAAAGAAAGAAAGAAAGAAAGAAAAGTTTATAATAAAAAGTTTTTATAAAAGTTTTATAAAAAGTGTGAAAGAAAGAAAGAAAGAAAGAAAGAAAGAAAAGTTTATAATAAAAAGTTTTTATAAAAGTTTTATAAAAAGTGTGAAAAAAAGAAAGAAAGAAAGAAAGAAAGAAAGAAAGAAAAGTTTATAATAAAAAGTTTTTATAAAAGTTTTATAAAAAGTGTGAAAGAAAGAAAGAAAGAAAGAAAGAAAGAAAGAAAAGTTTATAATAAAAAGTTTTTATAAAAGTTTTATAAAAAGTGTGAAGGAAAGAAAGAAAGAAAGAAAGAAAGAAAAGTTTATAATAAAAAGTTTTTATAAAAGTTTTATAAAAAGTGTGAAAGAAAGAAAGAAAGAAAGAAAGAAAAGTTTATAATAAAAAGTTTTTATAAAAGTTTTATAAAAAGTGTGAAAGAAAGAAAGAAAGAAAGAAAGGAAGAAAAGTTTATAATAAAAAGTTTTTATAAAAGTTTTATAAAAAGTGTGAAAGAAAGAAAGAAAGAAAGAAAGAAAGAAAGAAAAGTTTATAATAAAAAGTTTTTATAAAAGTTTTATAAAAAGTGTGAAAGAAAGAAAGAAAGAAAGAAAGAAAAGTTTATAATAAAAAGTTTTTATAAAAGTTTTATAAAAAGTGTGAAAGAAAGAAAGAAAGAAAGAAAGAAAGAAAGAAAAGTTTATAATAAAAAGTTTTTATAAAAGTTTTATAAAAAGTGTGAAAGAAAGAAAGAAAGAAAGAAAGAAAAGTTTATAATAAAAAGTTTTTATAAAAGTTTTATAAAAAGTGTGAAAGAAAGAAAGAAAGAAAGAAAGAAAAGTTTATAATAAAAAGTTTTTATAAAAGTTTTATAAAAAGTGTGAAAGACAGAAAATAAGAAAGAAAGAAAGGAAGAAAAGTTTATAATAAAAAGTTTTTATAAAAGTTTTATAAAAAGTGTGAAAGAAAGAAAGAAAGAAAGAAAGAAAGAAAGAAAGAAAAGTTTATAATAAAAAGTTTTTATAAAAGTTTTATAAAAAGTGTGAAAGAAAGAAAGAAAGAAAGAAAGAAAGAAAGAAAAGTTTATAATAAAAAGTTTTTATAAAAGTTTTATAAAAAGTGTGAAAGAAAGAAAGAAAGAAAGAAAGAAAGAAAAGTTTATAATAAAAAGTTTTTATAAAAGTTTTATAAAAAGTGTGAAAGAAAGAAAGAAAGAAAGAAAGAAAGAAAGAAAAGTTTATAATAAAAAGTTTTTATAAAAGTTTTATAAAAAGTGTGAAAGAAAGAAAGAAAGAAAGAAAGAAAGAAAGAAAAGTTTATAATAAAAAGTTTTTATAAAAGTTTTATAAAAAGTGTGAAAGAAAGAAAGAAAGAAAGAAAAGTTTATAATAAAAAGTTTTTATAAATGTTTTATAAAAAGTGTGAAAGAAAGAAAGAAAGAAAGAAAGAAAGAAAGAAAGAAAAGTTTATAATAAAACGTTTTTATAAAAGTTTTATAAAAAGTGTGAAAGAAAGAAAGAAAGAAAGAAAGAAAGAAAAGTTTATAATAAAAAGTTTTTATAAAAGTTTTATAAAAAATGTGAAAGAAAGAAAGAAAGAAAGAAAGAAAAGTTTATAATAAAAAGTTTTTATAAAAGTTTTATAAAAAGTGTGAAAAAAAGAAAGAAAGAAAGAAAGAAAGAAAGAAAGAAAGAAAGAAAAGTTTATAATAAAAAGTTTTTATAAAAGTTTTATAAAAAGTGTGAAAGAAAGAAAGAAAGAAAGAAAGAAAGAAAAGTTTATAATAAAAAGTTTTTATAAAAGTTTTATAAAAAGTGTGAAAGAAAGAAAGAAAGAAAGAAAGAAAGAAAAGTTTATAATAAAAAGTTTTTATAAAAGTTTTATAAAAAGTGTGAAAGAAAGAAAGAAAGAAAGAAAGAAAAGTTTATAATAAAAAGTTTTTATAAAAGTTTTATAAAAAGTGTGACAGAAAGAAAGAAAGAAAGAAAGAAAGAAAAGTTTATAATAAAAAGTTTTTATAAAAGTTTTATAAAAAGTGTGAAAGAAAGAAAGAAAGAAAGAAAGAAAGAAAAGTTTATAATAAAAAGTTTTTATAAAAGTTTTATAAAAAGTGTGAAAGAAAGAAAGAAAGAAAGAAAGAAAGAAAGAAAGAAAAGTTTATAATAAAAAGTTTTTATAAAAGTTTTATAAAAAGTGTGAAAGAAAGAAAGAAAGAAAGAAAGAAAGAAAGAAAAGTTTATAATAAAAAGTTTTTATAAAAGTTTTATAAAAAGTGTGAAAGAAAGAAAGAAAGAAAAGTTTATAATAAAAAGTTTTTATAAAAGTTTTATAAAAAGTGTGAAAGAAAGAAAGAAAAGTTTATAATAAAAAGTTTTTATAAAAGTTTTATAAAAAGTGTGAAAGAAAGAAAGAAAGAAAGAAAAGTTTATAATAAAAAGTTTTTATAAAAGTTTTATAAAAAGTGTGAAAGAAAGAAAGAAAGAAAGAAAGAAAAGTTTATAATAAAAAGTTTTTATAAAAGTTTTATAAAAAGTGTGAAAGAAAGAAAGAAAGAAAGAAAGAAAGAAAGAAAAGTTTATAATAAAAAGTTTTTATAAAAGTTTTATAAAAAGTGTGAAAGAAACAAAGAAAGAAAGAAAGAAAGAAAGAAAGAAAGAAAAGTTTATAATAAAAAGTTTTTATAAAAGTTTTATAAAAAGTGTGAAGGAAAGAAAGAAAGAAAGAAAGAAAGAAAAGTTTATAATAAAAAGTATTTATAAAAGTTTTATAAAAAGTGTGAAAGAAAGAAAGAAAGAAAGAAAGAAAGAAAAGTTTATAATAAAAAGTTTTTATAAAAGTTTTATAAAAAGTGTGAAAGACAGAAAATAAGAAAGAAAGAAAGGAAGAAAAGTTTATAATAAAAAGTTTTTATAAAAGTTTTATAAAAAGTGTGAAAGAAAGAAAGAAAGAAAGAAAGAAAGAAAGAAAGAAAGAAAAGTTTATAATAAAAAGTTTTTATAAAAGTTTTATAAAAAGTGTGAAAGAAAGAAAGAAAGAAAGAAAGAAAGAAAGAAAGAAAAGTTTATAATAAAAAGTTTTTATAAAAGTTTTATAAAAAGTGTGAAAGAAAGAAAGAAAGAAAGAAAGAAAGAAAGAAAGAAAAGTTTATAATAAAAAGTTTTTATAAAAGTTTTATAAAAAGTGTGAAAGAAAGAAAGAAAGAAAGAAAGAAAGAAAGAAAAGTTTATAATAAAAAGTTTTTATAAAAGTTTTATAAAAAGTGTGAAAGAAAGAAAGAAAGAAAGAAAGAAAGAAAAGTTTATAATAAAAAGTTTTTATAAAAGTTTTATAAAAAGTGTGAAAGAAAGAAAGAAAGAAAGAAAGAAAGAAAGAAAGAAAGAAAAGTTTATAATAAAAAGTTTTTATAAAAGTTTTATAAAAAGTGTGAAAGAAAGAAAGAAAGAAAGAAAGAAAAGTTTATAATAAAAAGTTTTTATAAAAGTTTTATAAAAAATGTGAAAGAAAGAAAGAAAGAAAGAAAGAAAAGTTTATATTAAAAAGTTTTTATAAAAGTTTTATAAAAAGTGTGAAAAAAAGAAAGAAAGAAAGAAAGAAAGAAAGAAAAGTTTATAATAAAAAGTTTTTATAAAAGTTTTATAAAAAGTGTGAAAGAAAGAAAGAAAGAAAGAAAGAAAGAAAGAAAAGTTTATAATAAAAAGTTTTTATAAAAGTTTTATAAAAAGTGTGAAAGAAAGAAAGAAAGAAAGAAAGAAAAGTTTATAATAAAAAGTTTTTATAAAAGTTTTATAAAAAATGTGAAAGAAAGAAAGAAAGAAAGAAAGAAAAGTTTATAATAAAAAGTTTTTATAAAAGTTTTATAAAAAGTGTGAAAAAAAGAAAGAAAGAAAGAAAGAAAGAAAGAAAAGTTTATAATAAAAAGTTTTTATAAAAGTTTTATAAAAAGTGTGAAAGAAAGAAAGAAAGAAAGAAAGAAAGAAAGAAAGAAAAGTTTATAATAAAAAGTTTTTATAAAAGTTTTATAAAAAGTGTGAAGGAAAGAAAGAAAGAAAGAAAGAAAGAAAAGTTTATAATAAAAAGTTTTTATAAAAGTTTTATAAAAAGTGTGAAAGAAAGAAAGAAAGAAAGAAAGAAAAGTTTATAATAAAAAGTTTTTATAAAAGTTTTATAAAAAGTGTGAAAGAAAGAAAGAAAGAAAGAAAGGAAGAAAAGTTTATAATAAAAAGTTTTTATAAAAGTTTTATAAAAAGTGTGAAAGAAAGAAAGAAAGAAAGAAAGAAAGAAAAGTTTATAATAAAAAGTTTTTATAAAAGTTTTATAAAAAGTGTGAAAGAAAGAAAGAAAGAAAGAAAGAAAAGTTTATAATAAAAAGTTTTTATAAAAGTTTTATAAAAAGTGTGAAAGAAAGAAAGAAAGAAAGAAAGAAAGAAAAGTTTATAATAAAAAGTTTTTATAAAAGTTTTATAAAAAGTGTGAAAGAAAGAAAGAAAGAAAGAAAGAAAAGTTTATAATAAAAAGTTTTTATAAAAGTTTTATAAAAAGTGTGAAAGAAAGAAAGAAAGAAAGAAAGAAAAGTTTATAATAAAAAGTTTTTATAAAAGTTTTATAAAAAGTGTGAAAGACAGAAAATAAGAAAGAAAGAAAGGAAGAAAAGTTTATAATAAAAAGTTTTTATAAAAGTTTTATAAAAAGTGTGAAAGAAAGAAAGAAAGAAAAGTTTATAATAAAAAGTTTTTATAAAAGTTTTATAAAAAGTGTGAAAGAAAGAAAGAAAAGTTTATAATAAAAAGTTTTTATAAAAGTTTTATAAAAAGTGTGAAAGAAAGAAAGAAAAGTTTATAATAAAAAGTTTTTATAAAAGTTTTATAAAAAGTGTGAAAGAAAGAAAGAAAGAAAGAAAAGTTTATAATAAAAAGTTTTTATAAAAGTTTTATAAAAAGTGTGAAAGAAAGAAAGAAAGAAAGAAAGAAAAGTTTATAATAAAAAGTTTTTATAAAAGTTTTATAAAAAGTGTGAAAGAAAGAAAGAAAGAAAGAAAGAAAGAAATAAAGAAAGAAAGAAAAGTTTATAATAAAAAGTTTTTATAAAAGTTTTATAAAAAGTGTGAAAGAAACAAAGAAAGAAAGAAAGAAAGAAAGAAAGAAAGAAAGAAAAGTTTATAATAAAAAGTTTTTATAAAAGTTTTATAAAAAGTGTGAAGGAAAGAAAGAAAGAAAGAAAGAAAGAAAGAAAAGTTTATAATAAAAAGTATTTATAAAAGTTTTATAAAAAGTGTGAAAGAAAGAAAGAAAGAAAGAAAGAAAGAAAGAAAGAAAAGTTTATAATAAAAAGTTTTTATAAAAGTTTTATAAAAAGTGTGAAAGACAGAAAATAAGAAAGAAAGAAAGGAAGAAAAGTTTATAATAAAAAGTTTTTATAAAAGTTTTATAAAAAGTGTGAAAGAAAGAAAGAAAGAAAGAAAGAAAGAAAAGTTTATAATAAAAAGTTTTTATAAAAGTTTTATAAAAAGTGTGAAAGAAAGAAAGAAAGAAAGAAAGAAAGAAAGAAAGAAAAGTTTATAATGAAAAGTTTTTATAAAAGTTTTATAAAAAGTGTGAAAGAAAGAAAGAAAGAAAGAAAAGTTTATAATAAAAAGTTTTTATAAAAGTTTTATAAAAAGTGTGAAAGAAAGAAAGAAAGAAAGAAAGAAAAGTTTATAATAAAAAGTTTTTATAAAAGTTTTATAAAAAGTGTGAAAGAAAGAAAGAAAGAAAGAAAGAAAGAAAGAAAGAAAAGTTTATAATAAAAAGTTTTTATAAAAGTTTTATAAAAAGTGTGAAAGAAACAAAGAAAGAAAGAAAGAAAGAAAGAAAGAAAGAAAAGTTTATAATAAAAAGTTTTTATAAAAGTTTTATAAAAAGTGTGAAGGAAAGAAAGAAAGAAAGAAAGAAAGAAAAGTTTATAATAAAAAGTTTTTATAAAAGTTTTATAAAAAGTGTGAAAGAAAGAAAGAAAGAAAGAAAGAAAAGTTTATAATAAAAAGTTTTTATAAAAGTTTTATAAAAAGTGTGAAAGAAAGAAAGAAAGAAAGAAAGGAAGAAAAGTTTATAATAAAAAGTTTTTATAAAAGTTTTATAAAAAGTGTGAAAGAAAGAAAGAAAGAAAGAAAGAAAGAAAGAAAGAAAGGAAGAAAAGTTTAAAATAAAAAGTTTTTATAAAAGTTTTATAAAAAGTGTGAAAGAAAGAAAGAAAGAAAGAAAGAAAGAAAGAAAAGTTTATAATAAAAAGTTTTTATAAAAGTTTTATAAAAAGTGTGAAAGAAAGAAAGAAAGAAAGAAAGAAAGAAAAGTTTATAATAAAAAGTTTTTATAAAAGTTTTATAAAAAGTGTGAAAGAAAGAAAGAAAGAAAGAAAGAAAGAAAAGTTTATAATAAAAAGTATTTATAAAAGTTTTATAAAAAGTGTGAAAGAAAGAAAGAAAGAAAGAAAGAAAGAAAAGTTTATAATAAAAAGTTTTTATAAAAGTTTTATAAAAAGTGTGAAAGACAGAAAATAAGAAAGAAAGAAAGGAAGAAAAGTTTATAATAAAAAGTTTTTATAAAAGTTTTATAAAAAGTGTGAAAGAAAGAAAGAAAGAAAGAAAGAAAGAAAGAAAGAAAAGTTTATAATAAAAAGTTTTTATAAAAGTTTTATAAAAAGTGTGAAAGAAAGAAAGAAAGAAAGAAAGAACGAAAAGTTTATAATAAAAAGTTTTTATAAAAGTTTTATAAAAAGTGTGAAAGAAAGAAAGAAAGAAAAGTTTATAATAAAAAGTTTTTATAAAAGTTTTATAAAAAGTGTGAAAGAAAGAAAGAAAAGTTTATAATAAAAAGTTTTTATAAAAGTTTTATAAAAAGTGTGAAAGAAAGAAAGAAAAGTTTATAATAAAAAGTTTTTATAAAAGTTTTATAAAAAGTGTGAAAGAAAGAAAGAAAGAAAGAAAAGTTTATAATAAAAAGTTTTTATAAAAGTTTTATAAAAAGTGTGAAAGAAAGAAAGAAAGAAAGAAAGAAAAGTTTATAATAAAAAGTTTTTATAAAAGTTTTATAAAAAGTGTGAAAGAAAGAAAGAAAGAAAGAAAGAAAGAAATAAAGAAAGAAAGAAAAGTTTATAATAAAAAGTTTTTATAAAAGTTTTATAAAAAGTGTGAAAGAAACAAAGAAAGAAAGAAAGAAAGAAAGAAAGAAAGAAAGAAAGAAAGAAAGAAAAGTTTATAATAAAAAGTTTTTATAAAAGTTTTATAAAAAGTGTGAAGGAAAGAAAGAAAGAAAGAAAGAAAGAAAAGTTTATAATAAAAAGTATTTATAAAAGTTTTATAAAAAGTGTGAAAGAAAGAAAGAAAGAAAGAAAGAAAGAAAAGTTTATAATAAAAAGTTTTTATAAAAGTTTTATAAAAAGTGTGAAAGACAGAAAATAAGAAAGAAAGAAAGGAAGAAAAGTTTATAATAAAAAGTTTTTATAAAAGTTTTATAAAAAGTGTGAAAGAAAGAAAGAAAGAAAGAAAGAAAGAAAAGTTTATAATAAAAAGTTTTTATAAAAGTTTTATAAAAAGTGTGAAAGAAAGAAAGAAAGAAAGAAAGAAAGAAAAGTTTATAATAAAAAGTTTTTATAAAAGTTTTATAAAAAGTGTGAAAGAAAGAAAGAAAGAAAGAAAAGTTTATAATAAAAAGTTTTTATAAAAGTTTTATAAAAAGTGTGAAAGAAAGAAAGAAAAGTTTATAATAAAAAGTTTTTATAAAAGTTTTATAAAAAGTGTGAAAGAAAGAAAGAAAGAAAGAAAGAAAGAAAAGTTTATAATAAAAAGTTTTTATAAAAGTTTTATAAAAAGTGTGAAAGAAAGAAAGAAAGAAAGAAAAGTTTATAATAAAAAGTTTTTATAAAAGTTTTATAAAAAGTGTGAAAGAAAGAAAGAAAAGTTTATAATAAAAAGTTTTTATAAAAGTTTTATAAAAAGTGTGAAAGAAAGAAAGAAAGAAAGAAAGAAAAGTTAATAATAAAAAGTTTTTATAAAAGTTTTATAAAAAGTGTGAAAGAAAGAAAGAAAGAAAGAAAGAAAGAAAAGTTTATAATAAAAAGTTTTTATAAAAGTTTTATAAAAAGTGTGAAAGAAAGAAAGAAAGAAAGAAAGAAAAGTTTATAATAAAAAGTTTTTATAAAAGTTTTATAAAAAGTGTGAAAGAAAGAAAGAAAGAAAAGTTTATAATAAAAAGTTTTTATAAAAGTTTTATAAAAAGTGTGAAAGAAAGAAAGAAAGAAAGAAAGAAAGAAAGAAAAGTTTATAATAAAAAGTTTTTATAAAAGTTTTATAAAAAGTGTGAAAGAAAGAAAGAAAGAAAGAAAGAAAAGTTTATAATAAAAAGTTTTTATAAAAGTTTTATAAAAAGTGTGAAAGAAAGAAAGAAAGAAAGAAAGAAAGAAAGAAAGAAAAGTTTATAATAAAAAGTTTTTATAAAAGTTTTATAAAAAGTGTGAAAGAAAGAAAGAAAGAAAGAAAGAAAGAAAAGTTTATAATAAAAAGTTTTTATAAAAGTTTTATAAAAAGTGTGAAAGAAAGAAAGAAAGAAAGAAAGAAAAGTTTATAATAAAAAGTTTTTATAAAAGTTTTATAAAAAGTGTGAAAGAAAGAAAGAAAGAAAGAAAAATTTATAATAAAAAGTTTTTATAAAAGTTTTATAAAAGTGTGAAAGAAAGAAAGAAAGAAAAGTTTATAATAAAAAGTTTTTATAAAAATTTTATAAAAAGTGTGAAAGAAAGAAAGAATGAAAGAAAGAAAGAAAGAAAGAAAACTTTATAATAAAAAGTTTTTATAAAAGTTTTATAAAAAGTGTGAAAGAAAGAAAGAAAGAAAGAAAGAACGAAAGAAAGAAAAGTTTATAATAAAAAGTTTTTATAAAAGTTTTATAAAAAGTGTGAAAGAAAGAAAGAAAGAAAGAAAGAAAGAAAGAAAAGTTTATAATAAAAAGTTTTTATAAAAGTTTTATAAAAAGTGTGAAAGAAAGAAAGAAAGAAAGAAAGAAAGAAAGAAAAGTTTATAATAAAAAGTTTTTATAAAAGTTTTATAAAAAGTGTGAAAGAAAGAAAGAAAGAAAGAAAGAAAGAAAAGTTTATAATAAAAAGTTTTTATAAAAGTTTTATAAAAAGTGTGAAAGAAAGAAAGAAAGAAAGAAAGAAAGAAAGAAAGAAAAGTTTATAATAAAAAGTTTTTATAAAAGTTTTATAAAAAGTGTGAAAGAAAGAAAGAAAGAAAGAAAGAAAGAAAAGTTTATAATAAAAAGTTTTTATAAAAGTTTTATAAAAAGTGTGAAAGAAAGAAAGAAAAGTTTATAATAAAAAGTTTTTATAAAAGTTTTATAAAAAGTGTGAAAGAAAGAAAGAAAGAAAGAAAGAAAAGTTAATAATAAAAAGTTTTTATAAAAGTTTTATAAAAAGTGTGAAAGAAAGAAAGAAAGAAAGAAAGAAAGAAAGAAAAGTTTATAATAAAAAGTTTTTATAAAAGTTTTATAAAAAGTGTGAAAGAAAGAAAGAAAGAAAGAAAGAAAGAAAAGTTTATAATAAAAAGTTTTTATAAAAGTTTTATAAAAAGTGTGAAAGAAAGAAAGAAAGAAAGAAAGAAAAGTTTATAATAAAAAGTTTTTATAAAAGTTTTATAAAAAGTGTGAAAGAAAGAAAGAAAGAAAGAAAGAAAGAAAGAAAGAAAGAAAAGTTTATAATAAAAAGTTTTTATAAAAGTTTTATAAAAAGTGTGAAAGAAAGAAAGAAAGAAAGAAAAGTTTATAATAAAAAGTTTTTATAAAAGTTTTATAAAAAGTGTGAAAGAAAGAAAGAAAGAAAGAAAGAAAGAAAGAAAGAAGAAAAGTTTATAATAAAAAGTTTTTATAAAAGTTTTATAAAAAGTGTGAAAAAAAGAAAGAAAGAAAGAAAGAAAAGTTTATAATAAAAAGTTTTTATAAAAGTTTTATAAAAAGTGTGAAAGAAAGGAAGAAAGAAAGAAAAATTTATAATAAAAAGTTTTTATAAAAGTTTTATAAAAGTGTGAAAGAAAGAAAGAAAGAAAAGTTTACAATAAAAAGTTTTTATAAAAATTTTATAAAAAGTGTGAAAGAAAGAAAGAATGAAAGAAAGAAAGAAAGAAAGAAAACTTTATAATAAAAAGTTTTTATAAAAGTTTTATAAAAAGTGTGAAAGAAAGAAAGAAAGAAAGAAAGAACGAAAGAAAGAAAAGTTTATAATAAAAAGTTTTTATAAAAGTTTTATAAAAAGTGTGAAAGAAAGAAAGAAAGAAAGAAAGAAAGAAAGAAAAGTTTATAATAAAAAGTTTTTATAAAAGTTTTATAAAAAGTGTGAAAGAAAGAAAGAAAAGTTTATAATAAAAAGTTTTTATAAAAGTTTTATAAAAAGTGTGAAAGAAAGAAAGAAAGAAAGAAAGAAAAATTTATAATAAAAAGTTTTTATAAAAGTTTTATAAAAGTGTGAAAGAAAGAAAGAAAGAAAAGTTTATAATAAAAAGTTTTTATAAAAGTTTTATAAAAAGTGTGAAAGAAAGAAAGAAAGAAAGAAAGAAAGAAAAGTTTATAATAAAAAGTTTTTATAAAAATTTTATAAAAAGTGTGAAAAAAAGAAAGAAAGAAAGAAAGAAAGAAAGAAAGAAAAGTTTATAATAAAAGTTTTTATAAAAGTTTTATAAAAAGTGTGAAAGAAAGAAAGAAAGAAAGAAAGAAAGAAAAGTTTATAATAAAAAGTTTTTATAAAAGTTTTATAAAAAGTGTGAAAGAAAGAAAGAAAGAAAGAAAGAAAGAAAAGTTTATAATAAAAAGTTTTTATAAAAGTTTTATAAAAAGTGTGAAAGAAAGAAAGAAAGAAAGAAAGAAAAGTTTATAATAAAAAGTTTTTATAAAAGTTTTATAAAAAGTGTGAAAGAAAGAAAGAAAGAAAGAAAGAAAGAAAAGTTTATAATAAAAAGTTTTTATAAAAGTTTTATAAAATGTGTGAAAGAAAGAAAGAAAGAAAGAAAGAAAGAAAAGTTTATAATAAAAAGTTTTTATAAAAGTTTTATAAAAAGTGTGAAAGAAAGAAAGAAAGAAAGAAAAGTTTATAATAAAAAGTTTTTATAAAAGTTTTATAAAAAGTGTGAAAGAAAGAAAGAAAGAAAGAAAGAAAAGTTTATAATAAAAAGTTTTTATAAAAGTTTTATAAAAAGTGTGAAAGAAAGAAAGAAAGAAAGAAAGAAAGAAAGAAAGAAAAGTTTATAATAAAAAGTTTTTATAAAAGTTTTATAAAATGTGTGAAAGAAAGAAAGAAAGAAAGAAAGAAAAGTTTATAATAAAAAGTTTTTATAAAAGTTTTATAAAAAGTGTGAAAGAAAGAAAGAAAGAAAGAAAAGTTTATAATAAAAAGTTTTTATAAAAGTTTTATAAAAAGTGTGAAAGAAAGAAAGAAAGAAAGAAAGAAAAGTTTATAATATATTTTTATAAAAGTTTTATAAAAAGTGTGAAAGAAAGAAAGAAAGAAAGAAAGAAAGAAAAGTTTATAATAAAAAGTTTTTATAAAAGTTTTATAAAAAGTGTGAAAGAAAGAAAGAAAGAAAGAAAGAAAGAAAGAAAAGTTTATAATAAAAAGTTTTTATAAAAGTTTTATAAAAAATGTGAAAGAAAGAAAGAAAGAAAGAAAGAAAAGTTTATAATAAAAAGTTTTTATAAAAGTTTTATAAAAAGTGTGAAAGAAAGAAAGAAAAGTTTATAATAAAAAGTTTTTATAAAAGTTTTATAAAAAGTGTGAAAGAAAGAAAGAAAGAAAGAAAGAAAAGTTAATAATAAAAAGTTTTTATAAAAGTTTTATAAAAAGTGTGAAAGAAAGAAAGAAAGAAAGAAAGAAAGAAAGAAAAGTTTATAATAAAAAGTTTTTATAAAAGTTTTATAAAAAGTGTGAAAGAAAGAAAGAAAGAAAGAAAGAAAAGTTTATAATAAAAAGTTTTTATAAAAGTTTTATAAAAAGTGTGAAAGAAAGAAAGAAAGAAAGAAAGAAAAGTTTATAATAAAAAGTTTTTATAAAAGTTTTATAAAAAGTGTGAAAGAAAGAAAGAAAGAAAGAAAGAAAGAAAGAAAAGTTTATAATAAAAAGTTTTTATAAAAGTTTTATAAAAAGTGTGAAAGAAAGAAAGAAAGAAAGAAAAGTTTATAATAAAAAGTTTTTATAAAAGTTTTATAAAAAGTGTGAAAGAAAGAAAGAAAGAAAGAAAGAAAGAAAGAAAGAAGAAAAGTTTATAATAAAAAGTTTTTATAAAAGTTTTATAAAAAGTGTGAAAAAAAGAAAGAAAGAAAGAAAGAAAAGTTTATAATAAAAAGTTTTTATAAAAGTTTTATAAAAAGTGTGAAAGAAAGAAAGAAAGAAAGAAAAATTTATAATAAAAAGTTTTTATAAAAGTTTTATAAAAGTGTGAAAGAAAGAAAGAAAGAAAAGTTTACAATAAAAAGTTTTTATAAAAATTTTATAAAAAGTGTGAAAGAAAGAAAGAATGAAAGAAAGAAAGAAAGAAAGAAAACTTTATAATAAAAAGTTTTTATAAAAGTTTTATAAAAAGTGTGAAAGAAAGAAAGAAAGAAAGAAAGAAAGAAAGAAAGAAAAGTTTATAATAAAAAGTTTTTATAAAAGTTTTATAAAAAGTGTGAAAGAAACAAAGAAAGAAAGAAAGAAAGAAAGAAAGAAAAGTTTATAATAAAAAGTTTTTATAAAAGTTTTATAAAAAGTGTGAAGGAAAGAAAGAAAGAAAGAAAGAAAGAAAAGTTTATAATAAAAAGTTTTTATAAAAGTTTTATAAAAAGTGTGAAAGAAAGAAAGAAAGAAAGAAAGAAAAGTTAATAATAAAAAGTTTTTATAAAAGTTTTATAAAAAGTGTGAAAGAAAGAAAGAAAGAAAGAAAGAAAGAAAAGTTTATAATAAAAAGTTTTTATAAAAGTTTTATAAAAAGTGTGAAAGAAAGAAAGAAAGAAAGAAAGAAAAGTTTATAATAAAAAGTTTTTATAAAAGTTTTATAAAAAGTGTGAAAGAAAGAAAGAAAGAAAGAAAGAAAAGTTTATAATAAAAAGTTTTTATAAAAGTTTTATAAAAAGTGTGAAAGAAAGAAAGAAAGAAAGAAAGAAAGAAAGAAAGAAAAGTTTATAATAAAAAGTTTTTATAAAAGTTTTATAAAAAGTGTGAAAGAAAGAAAGAAAGAAAGAAAAGTTTATAATAAAAAGTTTTTATAAAAGTTTTATAAAAAGTGTGAAAGAAAGAAAGAAAGAAAGAAAGAAAGAAAGAAAGAAGAAAAGTTTATAATAAAAAGTTTTTATAAAAGTTTTATAAAAAGTGTGAAAAAAAGAAAGAAAGAAAGAAAGAAAAGTTTATAATAAAAAGTTTTTATAAAAGTTTTATAAAAAGTGTGAAAGAAAGAAAGAAAGAAAGAAAGAAAAGTTTATAATAAAAAGTTTTTATAAAAGTTTTATAAAAAGTGTGAAAGAAAGAAAGAAAGAAAGAAAGAAAGAAAGAAAAGTTTATAATAAAAAGTTTTTATAAAAGTTTTATAAAAAGTGTGAAAGAAAGAAAGAAAGAAAGAAAAGTTTATAATAAAAAGTTTTTATAAAAGTTTTATAAAAAGTGTGAAAGAAAGAAAGAAAGAAAGAAAGAAAAGTTTATAATAAAAAGTTTTTATAAAAGTTTTATAAAAAGTGTGAAAGAAAGAAAGAAAGAAAGAAAGAAAGAAAGAAAAGTTTATAATAAAAAGTTTTTATAAAAGTTTTATAAAATGTGTGAAAGAAAGAAAGAAAGAAAGAAAGAAAAGTTTATAATAAAAAGTTTTTATAAAAGTTTTATAAAAAGTGTGAAAGAAAGAAAGAAAGAAAGAAAAGTTTATAATAAAAAGTTTTTATAAAAGTTTTATAAAAAGTGTGAAAGAAAGAAAGAAAGAAAGAAAGAAAAGTTTATAATATATTTTTATAAAAGTTTTATAAAAAGTGTGAAAGAAAGAAAGAAAGAAAGAAAGAAAGAAAAGTTTATAATAAAAAGTTTTTATAAAAGTTTTATAAAAAGTGTGAAAGAAAGAAAGAAAGAAAGAAAAGTTTATAATAAAAAGTTTTTATAAAAGTTTTATAAAAAGTGTGAAAGAAAGAAAGAAAGAAAGAAAGAAAAGTTTATAATAAAAAGTTTTTATAAAAGTTTTATAAAAAGTGTGAAAGAAAGAAAGAAAGAAAGAAAGAAAGAAAGAAAGAAAGAAAAGTTTATAATAAAAAGTTTTTATAAAAGTTTTATAAAATGTGTGAAAGAAAGAAAGAAAGAAAGAAAGAAAAGTTTATAATAAAAAGTTTTTATAAAAGTTTTATAAAAAGTGTGAAAGAAAGAAAGAAAGAAAGAAAAGTTTATAATAAAAAGTTTTTATAAAAGTTTTATAAAAAGTGTGAAAGAAAGAAAGAAAGAAAGAAAGAAAAGTTTATAATATATTTTTATAAAAGTTTTATAAAAAGTGTGAAAGAAAGAAAGAAAGAAAGAAAGAAAGAAAAGTTTATAATAAAAAGTTTTTATAAAAGTTTTATAAAAAGTGTGAAAGAAAGAAAGAAAGAAAGAAAGAAAGAAAGAAAGAAAAGTTTATAATAAAAAGTTTTTATAAAAGTTTTATAAAAAATGTGAAAGAAAGAAAGAAAGAAAGAAAGAAAAGTTTATAATAAAAAGTTTTTATAAAAGTTTTATAAAAAGTGTGAAAGAAAGAAAGAAAAGTTTATAATAAAAAGTTTTTATAAAAGTTTTATAAAAAGTGTGAAAGAAAGAAAGAAAGAAAGAAAGAAAAGTTAATAATAAAAAGTTTTTATAAAAGTTTTATAAAAAGTGTGAAAGAAAGAAAGAAAGAAAGAAAGAAAGAAAGAAAAGTTTATAATAAAAAGTTTTTATAAAAGTTTTATAAAAAGTGTGAAAGAAAGAAAGAAAGAAAGAAAGAAAAGTTTATAATAAAAAGTTTTTATAAAAGTTTTATAAAAAGTGTGAAAGAAAGAAAGAAAGAAAGAAAGAAAAGTTTATAATAAAAAGTTTTTATAAAAGTTTTATAAAAAGTGTGAAAGAAAGAAAGAAAGAAAGAAAGAAAGAAAGAAAGAAAGAAAAGTTTATAATAAAAAGTTTTTATAAAAGTTTTATAAAAAGTGTGAAAGAAAGAAAGAAAGAAAGAAAAGTTTATAATAAAAAGTTTTTATAAAAGTTTTATAAAAAGTGTGAAAGAAAGAAAGAAAGAAAGAAAGAAAGAAAGAAAGAAAGAAGAAAAGTTTATAATAAAAAGTTTTTATAAAAGTTTTATAAAAAGTGTGAAAAAAAGAAAGAAAGAAAGAAAGAAAAGTTTATAATAAAAAGTTTTTATAAAAGTTTTATAAAAAGTGTGAAAGAAAGAAAGAAAGAAAGAAAAATTTATAATAAAAAGTTTTTATAAAAGTTTTATAAAAGTGTGAAAGAAAGAAAGAAAGAAAAGTTTACAATAAAAAGTTTTTATAAAAATTTTATAAAAAGTGTGAAAGAAAGAAAGAATGAAAGAAAGAAAGAAAGAAAGAAAACTTTATAATAAAAAGTTTTTATAAAAGTTTTATAAAAAGTGTGAAAGAAAGAAAGAAAGAAAGAAAGAACGAAAGAAAGAAAAGTTTATAATAAAAAGTTTTTATAAAAGTTTTATAAAAAGTGTGAAAGAAAGAAAGAAAGAAAGAAAGAAAGAAAGAAAAGTTTATAATAAAAAGTTTTTATAAAAGTTTTATAAAAAGTGTGAAAGAAAGAAAGAAAGAAAGAAAGAAAGAAAAGTTTATAATAAAAAGTTTTTATAAAAGTTTTATAAAAAGTGTGAAAGAAAGAAAGAAAGAAAGAAAGAAAAGTTAATAATAAAAAGTTTTTATAAAAGTTTTATAAAAAGTGTGAAAGAAAGAAAGAAAGAAAGAAAGAAAGAAAGAAAAGTTTATAATAAAAAGTTTTTATAAAAGTTTTATAAAAAGTGTGAAAGAAAGAAAGAAAGAAAGAAAGAAAAGTTTATAATAAAAAGTTTTTATAAAAGTTTTATAAAAAGTGTGAAAGAAAGAAAGAAAGAAAGAAAGAAAAGTTTATAATAAAAAGTTTTTATAAAAGTTTTATAAAAAGTGTGAAAGAAAGAAAGAAAGAAAGAAAGAAAGAAAGAAAGAAAGAAAAGTTTATAATAAAAAGTTTTTATAAAAGTTTTATAAAAAGTGTGAAAGAAAGAAAGAAAGAAAGAAAAGTTTATAATAAAAAGTTTTTATAAAAGTTTTATAAAAAGTGTGAAAGAAAGAAAGAAAGAAAGAAAGAAAGAAAGAAAGAAAGAAGAAAAGTTTATAATAAAAAGTTTTTATAAAAGTTTTATAAAAAGTGTGAAAAAAAGAAAGAAAGAAAGAAAGAAAAGTTTATAATAAAAAGTTTTTATAAAAGTTTTATAAAAAGTGTGAAAGAAAGAAAGAAAGAAAGAAAAATTTATAATAAAAAGTTTTTATAAAAGTTTTATAAAAGTGTGAAAGAAAGAAAGAAAGAAAAGTTTACAATAAAAAGTTTTTATAAAAATTTTATAAAAAGTGTGAAAGAAAGAAAGAATGAAAGAAAGAAAGAAAGAAAGAAAACTTTATAATAAAAAGTTTTTATAAAAGTTTTATAAAAAGTGTGAAAGAAAGAAAGAAAGAAAGAAAGAACGAAAGAAAGAAAAGTTTATAATAAAAAGTTTTTATAAAAGTTTTATAAAAAGTGTGAAAGAAAGAAAGAAAGAAAGAAAGAAAGAAAGAAAAGTTTATAATAAAAAGTTTTTATAAAAGTTTTATAAAAAGTGTGAAAGAAAGAAAGAAAGAAAGAAAGAAAGAAAAGTTTATAATAAAAAGTTTTTATAAAAGTTTTATAAAAAGTGTGAAAGAAAGAAAGAAAGAAAGAAAGAAAAGTTAATAATAAAAAGTTTTTATAAAAGTTTTATAAAAAGTGTGAAAGAAAGAAAGAAAGAAAGAAAGAAAGAAAGAAAAGTTTATAATAAAAAGTTTTTATAAAAGTTTTATAAAAAGTGTGAAAGAAAGAAAGAAAGAAAGAAAGAAAAGTTTATAATAAAAAGTTTTTATAAAAGTTTTATAAAAAGTGTGAAAGAAAGAAAGAAAGAAAGAAAGAAAAGTTTATAATAAAAAGTTTTTATAAAAGTTTTATAAAAAGTGTGAAAGAAAGAAAGAAAGAAAGAAAGAAAGAAAGAAAGAAAGAAAAGTTTATAATAAAAAGTTTTTATAAAAGTTTTATAAAAAGTGTGAAAGAAAGAAAGAAAGAAAGAAAAGTTTATAATAAAAAGTTTTTATAAAAGTTTTATAAAAAGTGTGAAAGAAAGAAAGAAAGAAAGAAAGAAAGAAAGAAAGAAGAAAAGTTTATAATAAAAAGTTTTTATAAAAGTTTTATAAAAAGTGTGAAAAAAAGAAAGAAAGAAAGAAAGAAAAGTTTATAATAAAAAGTTTTTATAAAAGTTTTATAAAAAGTGTGAAAGAAAGAAAGAAAGAAAGAAAAATTTATAATAAAAAGTTTTTATAAAAGTTTTATAAAAGTGTGAAAGAAAGAAAGAAAGAAAAGTTTACAATAAAAAGTTTTTATAAAAATTTTATAAAAAGTGTGAAAGAAAGAAAGAATGAAAGAAAGAAAGAAAACTTTATAATAAAAAGTTTTTATAAAAGTTTTATAAAAAGTGTGAAAGAAAGAAAGAAAAGTTTATAATAAAAAGTTTTTATAAAAGTTTTATAAAAAGTGTGAAAGAAAGAAAGAAAGAAAGAAAGAAAAATTTATAATAAAAAGTTTTTATAAAAGTTTTATAAAAGTGTGAAAGAAAGAAAGAAAGAAAAGTTTATAATAAAAAGTTTTTATAAAAGTTTTATAAAAAGTGTGAAAGAAAGAAAGAAAGAAAGAAAGAAAGAAAAGTTTATAATAAAAAGTTTTTATAAAAATTTTATAAAAAGTGTGAAAAAAAGAAAGAAAGAAAGAAAGAAAGAAAGAAAGAAAAGTTTATAATAAAAGTTTTTATAAAAGTTTTATAAAAAGTGTGAAAGAAAGAAAGAAAGAAAGAAAGAAAGAAAAGTTTATAATAAAAAGTTTTTATAAAAGTTTTATAAAAAGTGTGAAAGAAAGAAAGAAAGAAAGAAAGAAAGAAAAGTTTATAATAAAAAGTTTTTATAAAAGTTTTATAAAAAGTGTGAAAGAAAGAAAGAAAGAAAGAAAGAAAAGTTTATAATAAAAAGTTTTTATAAAAGTTTTATAAAAAGTGTGAAAGAAAGAAAGAAAGAAAGAAAGAAAGAAAGAAAAGTTTATAATAAAAAGTTTTTATAAAAGTTTTATAAAATGTGTGAAAGAAAGAAAGAAAGAAAGAAAGAAAGAAAAGTTTATAATAAAAAGTTTTTATAAAAGTTTTATAAAAAGTGTGAAAGAAAGAAAGAAAGAAAGAAAAGTTTATAATAAAAAGTTTTTATAAAAGTTTTATAAAAAGTGTGAAAGAAAGAAAGAAAGAAAGAAAGAAAAGTTTATAATAAAAAGTTTTTATAAAAGTTTTATAAAAAGTGTGAAAGAAAGAAAGAAAGAAAGAAAGAAAGAAAGAAAGAAAGAAAAGTTTATAATAAAAAGTTTTTATAAAAGTTTTATAAAATGTGTGAAAGAAAGAAAGAAAGAAAGAAAGAAAAGTTTATAATAAAAAGTTTTTATAAAAGTTTTATAAAAAGTGTGAAAGAAAGAAAGAAAGAAAGAAAAGTTTATAATAAAAAGTTTTTATAAAAGTTTTATAAAAAGTGTGAAAGAAAGAAAGAAAGAAAGAAAGAAAAGTTTATAATATATTTTTATAAAAGTTTTATAAAAAGTGTGAAAGAAAGAAAGAAAGAAAGAAAGAAAGAAAAGTTTATAATAAAAAGTTTTTATAAAAGTTTTATAAAAAGTGTGAAAGAAAGAAAGAAAGAAAGAAAGAAAGAAAGAAAAGTTTATAATAAAAAGTTTTTATAAAAGTTTTATAAAAAATGTGAAAGAAAGAAAGAAAGAAAGAAAGAAAAGTTTATAATAAAAAGTTTTTATAAAAGTTTTATAAAAAGTGTGAAAGAAAGAAAGAAAAGTTTATAATAAAAAGTTTTTATAAAAGTTTTATAAAAAGTGTGAAAGAAAGAAAGAAAGAAAGAAAGAAAAGTTAATAATAAAAAGTTTTTATAAAAGTTTTATAAAAAGTGTGAAAGAAAGAAAGAAAGAAAGAAAGAAAGAAAAGTTTATAATAAAAAGTTTTTATAAAAGTTTTATAAAAAGTGTGAAAGAAAGAAAGAAAGAAAGAAAGAAAAGTTTATAATAAAAAGTTTTTATAAAAGTTTTATAAAAAGTGTGAAAGAAAGAAAGAAAGAAAGAAAGAAAAGTTTATAATAAAAAGTTTTTATAAAAGTTTTATAAAAAGTGTGAAAGAAAGAAAGAAAGAAAGAAAGAAAGAAAGAAAAGTTTATAATAAAAAGTTTTTATAAAAGTTTTATAAAAAGTGTGAAAGAAAGAAAGAAAGAAAGAAAAGTTTATAATAAAAAGTTTTTATAAAAGTTTTATAAAAAGTGTGAAAGAAAGAAAGAAAGAAAGAAAGAAAGAAAGAAAGAAAGAAAGAAGAAAAGTTTATAATAAAAAGTTTTTATAAAAGTTTTATAAAAAGTGTGAAAAAAAGAAAGAAAGAAAGAAAGAAAAGTTTATAATAAAAAGTTTTTATAAAAGTTTTATAAAAAGTGTGAAAGAAAGAAAGAAAGAAAGAAAAATTTATAATAAAAAGTTTTTATAAAAGTTTTATAAAAAGTGTGAAAGAAAGAAAGAAAGAAAGAAAGAACGAAAGAAAGAAAAGTTTATAATAAAAAGTTTTTATAAAAGTTTTATAAAAAGTGTGAAAGAAAGAAAGAAAGAAAGAAAGAAAGAAAAGTTTATAATAAAAAGTTTTTATAAAAGTTTTATAAAAAGTGTGAAAGAAAGAAAGAAAGAAAGAAAGAAAGAAAAGTTTATAATAAAAAGTTTTTATAAAAGTTTTATAAAAAGTGTGAAAGAAAGAAAGAAAGAAAGAAAGAAAGAAAAGTTTATAATAAAAAGTTTTTATAAAAGTTTTATAAAAAGTGTGAAAGAAAGAAAGAAAGAAAGAAAGAAAGAAAGAAAAGTTTATAATAAAAAGTTTTTATAAAAGTTTTATAAAAAGTGTGAAAGAAAGAAAGAAAGAAAGAAAGAAAGAAAAGTTTATAATAAAAAGTTTTTATAAAAGTTTTATAAAAAGTGTGAAAGAAAGAAAGAAAGAAAGAAAGAAAGAAAAGTTTATAATAAAAAGTTTTTATAAAAGTTTTATAAAAAGTGTGAAAGAAAGAAAGAAAGAAAGAAAGAAAGAAAGAAAAGTTTATAATAAAAAGTTTTTATAAAAGTTTTATAAAAAGTGTGAAAGAAAGAAAGAAAGAAAGAAAGAAAAGTTTATAATAAAAAGTTTTTATAAAAGTTTTATAAAAAGTGTGAAAGAAAGAAAGAAAGAAAGAAAGAAAGAAAAGTTTATAATAAAAAGTTTTTATAAAAGTTTTATAAAAAGTGTGAAAGAAAGAAAGAAAAGTTTATAATAAAAAGTTTTTATAAAAGTTTTATAAAAAGTGTGAAAGAAAGAAAGAAAGAAAGAAAGAAAGAAAGAGAAGTTTATAATAAAAAGTTTTTATAAAAGTTTTATAAAAAGTGTGAAAGAAAGAAAGAAAGAAAGAAAGAAAGAAAAGTTTATAATAAAAAGTTTTTATAAAAGTTTTATAAAAAGTGTGAAAGAAAGAAAGAAAGAAAGAAAGAAAAGTTTATAATAAAAAGTTTTTATAAAAGTTTTATAAAAAGTGTGAAAGAAAGAAAGAAAGAAAGAAAGAAAAGTTTATAATAAAAAGTTTTTATAAAAGTTTTATAAAAAGTGTGAAAGAAAGAAAGAAAGAAAGAAAGAAAGAAAAGTTTATAATAAAAAGTTTTTATAAAAGTTTTATAAAAAGTGTGAAAGAAAGAAAGAAAGAAAGAAAGAAAGAAAGAAAGAAAAGTTTATAATAAAAAGTTTTTATAAAAGTTTTATAAAAAGTGTGAAAGAAAGAAAGAAAGAAAGAAAGAAAGAAAGAAAGAAAGAAAAGTTTATAATAAAAAGTTTTTATAAAAGTTTTATAAAAAGTGTGAAAGAAAGAAAGAAAGAAAGAAAGAAAGAAAAGTTTATAATAAAAAGTTTTTATAAAAGTTTTATAAAAAGTGTGAAAGAAAGAAAGAAAGAAAGAAAGAAAGAAAAGTTTATAATAAAAAGTTTTTATAAAAGTTTTATAAAAAGTGTGAAAGAAAGAAAGAAAGAAAGAAAGAAAAGTTTATAATAAAAAGTTTTTATAAAAGTTTTATAAAAAGTGTGAAAGAAAGAAAGAAAGAAAGAAAAATTTATAATAAAAAGTTTTTATAAAAGTTTTATAAAAGTGTGAAAGAAAGAAAGAAAGAAAAGTTTATAATAAAAAGTTTTTATAAAAATTTTATAAAAAGTGTGAAAGAAAGAAAGAATGAAAGAAAGAAAGAAAGAAAGAAAACTTTATAATAAAAAGTTTTTATAAAAGTTTTATAAAAAGTGTGAAAGAAAGAAAGAAAGAAAGAAAGAACGAAAGAAAGAAAAGTTTATAATAAAAAGTTTTTATAAAAGTTTTATAAAAAGTGTGAAAGAAAGAAAGAAAGAAAGAAAGAAAGAAAAGTTTATAATAAAAAGTTTTTATAAAAGTTTTATAAAAAGTGTGAAAGAAAGAAAGAAAGAAAGAAAGAAAGAAAGAAAAGTTTATAATAAAAAGTTTTTATAAAAGTTTTATAAAAAGTGTGAAAGAAAGAAAGAAAGAAAGAAAGAAAGAAAAGTTTATAATAAAAAGTTTTTATAAAAGTTTTATAAAAAGTGTGAAAGAAAGAAAGAAAGAAAGAAAGAAAGAAAGAAAGAAAAGTTTATAATAAAAAGTTTTTATAAAAGTTTTATAAAAAGTGTGAAAGAAAGAAAGAAAGAAAGAAAGAAAGAAAAGTTTATAATAAAAAGTTTTTATAAAAGTTTTATAAAAAGTGTGAAAGAAAGAAAGAAAGAAAGAAAGAAAGAAAGAAAGAAAAGTTTATAATAAAAAGTTTTTATAAAAGTTTTATAAAAAGTGTGAAAGAAAGAAAGAAAGAAAGAAAGAAAAGTTTATAATAAAAAGTTTTTATAAAAGTTTTATAAAAAGTGTGAAAGAAAGAAAGAAAGAAAGAAAGAAAGAAAAGTTTATAATAAAAAGTTTTTATAAAAGTTTTATAAAAAGTGTGAAAGAAAGAAAGAAAAGTTTATAATAAAAAGTTTTTATAAAAGTTTTATAAAAAGTGTGAAAGAAAGAAAGAAAGAAAGAAAGAAAAATTTATAATAAAAAGTTTTTATAAAAGTTTTATAAAAGTGTGAAAGAAAGAAAGAAAGAAAAGTTTATAATAAAAAGTTTTTATAAAAGTTTTATAAAAAGTGTGAAAGAAAGAAAGAAAGAAAGAAAGAAAGAAAAGTTTATAATAAAAAGTTTTTATAAAAATTTTATAAAAAGTGTGAAAAAAAGAAAGAAAGAAAGAAAGAAAGAAAGAAAGAAAAGTTTATAATAAAAGTTTTTATAAAAGTTTTATAAAAAGTGTGAAAGAAAGAAAGAAAGAAAGAAAGAAAGAAAAGTTTATAATAAAAAGTTTTTATAAAAGTTTTATAAAAGTGTGAAAGAAAGAAAGAAAGAAAAGTTTATAATAAAAAGTTTTTATAAAAGTTTTATAAAAAGTGTGAAAGAAAGAAAGAAAGAAAGAAAGAAAAGTTTATAATAAAAAGTTTTTATAAAAGTTTTATAAAAAGTGTGAAAGAAAGAAAGAAAGAAAGAAAGAAAGAAAAGTTTATAATAAAAAGTTTTTATAAAAGTTTTATAAAAAGTGTGAAAGAAAGAAAGAAAGAAAGAAAGAAAGAAAGAAAGAAAAGTTTATAATAAAAAGTTTTTATAAAAGTTTTATAAAAAGTGTGAAAGAAAGAAAGAAAGAAAGAAAGAAAGAAAAGTTTATAATAAAAAGTTTTTATAAAAGTTTTATAAAAAGTGTGAAAGAAAGAAAGAAAGAAAGAAAGAAAGAAAGAAAAGTTTATAATAAAAAGTTTTTATAAAAGTTTTATAAAAAGTGTGAAAGAAAGAAAGAAAGAAAGAAAGAAAAGTTTATAATAAAAAGTTTTTATAAAAGTTTTATAAAAAGTGTGAAAGAAAGAAAGAAAGAAAGAAAGAAAGAAAAGTTTATAATAAAAAGTTTTTATAAAAGTTTTATAAAAAGTGTGAAAGAAAGAAAGAAAAGTTTATAATAAAAAGTTTTTATAAAAGTTTTATAAAAAGTGTGAAAGAAAGAAAGAAAGAAAGAAAGAAAAATTTATAATAAAAAGTTTTTATAAAAGTTTTATAAAAGTGTGAAAGAAAGAAAGAAAGAAAAGTTTATAATAAAAAGTTTTTATAAAAGTTTTATAAAAAGTGTGAAAGAAAGAAAGAAAGAAAGAAAGAAAAGTTTATAATAAAAAGTTTTTATAAAAATTTTATAAAAAGTGTGAAAAAAAGAAAGAAAGAAAGAAAGAAAGAAAGAAAGAAAAGTTTATAATAAAAGTTTTTATAAAAGTTTTATAAAAAGTGTGAAAGAAAGAAAGAAAGAAAGAAAGAAAGAAAAGTTTATAATAAAAAGTTTTTATAAAAGTTTTATAAAAAGTGTGAAAGAAAGAAAGAAAGAAAGAAAGAAAGAAAAGTTTATAATAAAAAGTTTTTATAAAAGTTTTATAAAAAGTGTGAAAGAAAGAAAGAAAGAAAGAAAGAAAAGTTTATAATAAAAAGTTTTTATAAAAGTTTTATAAAAAGTGTGAAAGAAAGAAAGAAAGAAAGAAAGAAAGAAAGAAAAGTTTATAATAAAAAGTTTTTATAAAAGTTTTATAAAATGTGTGAAAGAAAGAAAGAAAGAAAGAAAGAAAGAAAAGTTTATAATAAAAAGTTTTTATAAAAGTTTTATAAAAAGTGTGAAAGAAAGAAAGAAAGAAAGAAAAGTTTATAATAAAAAGTTTTTATAAAAGTTTTATAAAAAGTGTGAAAGAAAGAAAGAAAGAAAGAAAGAAAAGTTTATAATAAAAAGTTTTTATAAAAGTTTTATAAAAAGTGTGAAAGAAAGAAAGAAAGAAAGAAAGAAAGAAAGAAAGAAAGAAAAGTTTATAATAAAAAGTTTTTATAAAAGTTTTATAAAATGTGTGAAAGAAAGAAAGAAAGAAAGAAAGAAAAGTTTATAATAAAAAGTTTTTATAAAAGTTTTATAAAAAGTGTGAAAGAACGAAAGAAAGAAAGAAAAGTTTATAATAAAAAGTTTTTATAAAAGTTTTATAAAAAGTGTGAAAGAAAGAAAGAAAAGTTTATAATAAAAAGTTTTTATAAAAGTTTTATAAAAAGTGTGAAAGAAAGAAAGAAAGAAAGAAAGAAAAGTTAATAATAAAAAGTTTTTATAAAAGTTTTATAAAAAGTGTGAAAGAAAGAAAGAAAGAAAGAAAGAAAGAAAGAAAAGTTTATAATAAAAAGTTTTTATAAAAGTTTTATAAAAAGTGTGAAAGAAAGAAAGAAAGAAAGAAAGAAAAGTTTATAATAAAAAGTTTTTATAAAAGTTTTATAAAAAGTGTGAAAGAAAGAAAGAAAGAAAGAAAGAAAAGTTTATAATAAAAAGTTTTTATAAAAGTTTTATAAAAAGTGTGAAAGAAAGAAAGAAAGAAAGAAAGAAAGAAAGAAAGAAAGAAGAAAAGTTTATAATAAAAAGTTTTTATAAAAGTTTTATAAAAAGTGTGAAAGAAAGAAAGAAAGAAAGAAAAGTTTATAATAAAAAGTTTTTATAAAAGTTTTATAAAAAGTGAGAAAGAAAGAAAGAAAGAAAGAAAGAAAGAAGAAAAGTTTATAATAAAAAGTTTTTATAAAAGTTTTATAAAAAGTGTGAAAAAAAGAAAGAAAGAAAGAAAGAAAAGTTTATAATAAAAAGTTTTTATAAAAGTTTTATAAAAAGTGTGAAAGAAAGAAAGAAAGAAAGAAAAATTTATAATAAAAAGTTTTTATAAAAGTTTTATAAAACGTGTGAAAAGAAAGAAAGAAAGAAAAGTTTACAATAAAAAGTTTTTATAAAAATTTTATAAAAAGTGTGAAAGAAAGAAAGATGAAAGAAAGAAAGAAAGAAAGAAAACTTTATAATAAAAAGTTTTTATAAAAGTTTTATAAAAAGTGTGAAAGAAAGAAGAAAGAAAGAAAGAACGAAAGAAAGAAAGTTTATAATAAAAAGTTTTTATAAAAGTTTTATAAAAAGTGTGAAAGAAAGAAAGAAAGAAAGAAAGAAAGAAAGAAAGTTTATAATAAAAAGTTTTTATAAAAGTTTTATAAAAAGTGTGAAAGAAAGAAAGAAAGAAAGAAAGAAAGAAAGAAAAGTTTATAATAAAAAGTTTTTATAAAAGTTTTATAAAAAGTGTGAAAGAAAGAAAGAAAGAAAGAAAGAAAGAAAAGTTTATAATAAAAAGTTTTTATAAAAGTTTTATAAAAAGTGTGAAAGAAAGAAAGAAAGAAAGAAAGAAAGAAAGAAAAGTTTATAATAAAAAGTTTTTATAAAAGTTTTATAAAAAGTGTGAAAGAAAGAAAGAAAGAAAGAAAGAAAGAAAAGTTTATAATAAAAAGTTTTTATAAAAGTTTTATAAAAAGTGTGAAAGAAAGAAAGAAAGAAAGAAAGAAAGAAAAGTTTATAATAAAAAGTTTTTATAAAAGTTTTATAAAAAGTGTGAAAGAAAGAAAGAAAGAAAGAAGAAAGAAAAGTTTATAATAAAAAGTTTTTATAAAAGTTTTATAAAAAGTGTGAAAGAAAGAAAGAAAGAAAGAAAGAAAAGTTTATAATAAAAAGTTTTTATAAAAGTTTTATAAAAAGTGTGAAGAAAGAAAGAAAGAAAGAAAGAAAGAAAGAAAAGTTTATAATAAAAAGTTTTTATAAAAGTTTTATAAAAAGTGTGAAAGAAAGAAAGAAAGAAAGAAAGAAAAGTTTATAATAAAAAGTTTTTATAAAAGTTTTATAAAAAGTGTGAAAGAAAGAAAGAAAGAAAGAAAGAAAAGTTTATAATAAAAAGTTTTTATAAAAGTTTTATAAAAAGTGTGAAAGAAAGAAAGAAAGAAAGAAAGAAAGAAAGAAAGAAAAGTTTATAATAAAAAGTTTTTATAAAAGTTTTATAAAAAGTGTGAAAGAAAGAAAGAAAGAAAGAAAAGTTTATAATAAAAAGTTTTTATAAAAGTTTTATAAAAAGTGTGAAAGAAAGAAAGAAAGAAAGAAAGAAAGAAAGAAGAAAAGTTTATAATAAAAAGTTTTTATAAAAGTTTTATAAAAAGTGTGAAAAAAAAGAAAGAAAGAAAGAAAGAAAAGTTTATAATAAAAAGTTTTTATAAAAGTTTTATAAAAAGTGTGAAAGAAAGAAAGAAAGAAAGAAAAATTTATAATAAAAAGTTTTTATAAAAGTTTTATAAAAGTGTGAAAGAAAGAAAGAAAGAAAAGTTTACAATAAAAAGTTTTTATAAAAATTTTATAAAAAGTGTGAAAGAAAGAAAGAATGAAAGAAAGAAAGAAAGAAAGAAAACTTTATAATAAAAAGTTTTTATAAAAGTTTTATAAAAAGTGTGAAAGAAAGAAAGAAAGAAAGAAAGAACGAAAGAAAGAAAAGTTTATAATAAAAAGTTTTTATAAAAGTTTTATAAAAAGTGTGAAAGAAAGAAAGAAAGAAAGAAAGAAAGAAAGAAAAGTTTATAATAAAAAGTTTTTATAAAAGTTTTATAAAAAGTGTGAAAGAAAGAAAGAAAGAAAGAAAGAAAGAAAGAAAAGTTTATAATAAAAAGTTTTTATAAAAGTTTTATAAAAAGTGTGAAAGAAAGAAAGAAAGAAAGAAAGAAAGAAAAGTTTATAATAAAAAGTTTTTATAAAAGTTTTATAAAAAGTGTGAAAGAAAGAAAGAAAGAAAGAAAGAAAGAAAAGTTTATAATAAAAAGTTTTTATAAAAGTTTTATAAAAAGTGTGAAAGAAAGAAAGAAAGAAAGAAAGAAAGAAAAGTTTATAATAAAAAGTTTTTATAAAAGTTTTATAAAAAGTGTGAAAGAAAGAAAGAAAGAAAGAAAGAAAGAAAAGTTTATAATAAAAAGTTTTTATAAAAGTTTTATAAAAAGTGTGAAAGAAAGAAAGAAAGAAAGAAAGAAAGAAAGAAAAGTTTATAATAAAAAGTTTTTATAAAAGTTTTATAAAAAGTGTGAAAGAAAGAAAGAAAGAAAGAAAGAAAAGTTTATAATAAAAAGTTTTTATAAAAGTTTTATAAAAAGTGTGAAAGAAAGAAAGAAAGAAAGAAAGAAAGAAAAGTTTATAATAAAAAGTTTTTATAAAAGTTTTATAAAAAGTGTGAAAGAAAGAAAGAAAAGTTTATAATAAAAAGTTTTTATAAAAGTTTTATAAAAAGTGTGAAAGAAAGAAAGAAAGAAAGAAAGAAAGAAAGAGAAGTTTATAATAAAAAGTTTTTATAAAAGTTTTATAAAAAGTGTGAAAGAAAGAAAGAAAGAAAGAAAGAAAGAAAAGTTTATAATAAAAAGTTTTTATAAAAGTTTTATAAAAAGTGTGAAAGAAAGAAAGAAAGAAAGAAAGAAAAGTTTATAATAAAAAGTTTTTATAAAGTTTTATAAAAAGTGTGAAAGAAAGAAAGAAAGAAAGAAAGAAAAGTTTATAATAAAAAGTTTTTATAAAAGTTTTATAAAAAGTGTGAAAGAAGAAAGAAAGAAAGAAAGAAAGAAAAGTTTATAATAAAAAGTTTTTATAAAAGTTTTATAAAAAGTGTGAAAGAAAGAAAGAAAGAAAGAAAGAAAGAAAGAAGGAAAGAAAAGTTTATAATAAAAAGTTTTTATAAAAGTTTTATAAAAAGTGTGAAAGAAAGAAAGAAAGAAAGAAAGAAAGAAAAGTTTATAATAAATAAGTTTTTATAAAATTTTTATAAAAACTTTTTATTATAAACTTTTCTTCTTCTTTCTTTCTTTCTTTCTTCACACTTTTTATAAAACTTTTATAAAAACTTTTTATTATAAACTTTTCTTTCCTTCTTTCTTTCTTCTTTCTTTCTTTCTTTCTTCACACTTTTTATAAAACTTTTATAAAAACTTTTTATTATAAACTTTTCTTTCTTTCTTTCTTTCTTTCTTTCTGATCACACTTTTTATAAAACTTTTATAAAAACTTTTTATTATAAACTTTTCTTCTTTCTTTCTTTCTTCTTTCACACTTTTTATAAAACTTTTATAAAAACTTTTTATTATAAACTTTTCTTTCTTTCTTTCTTTCTTTCTTTCACACTTTTTATAAAACTTTTATAAAAACTTTTTATTATAAGACTTTTCTTTCTTTCTTTCTTTCTTCTTTCTTTCACGACTTTTTATAAAACTTTTATAAAAACTTTTTATTATGAAACTTCTCTTTCTTTCTTTCTTTCTTTCTTTCTTTCTTTCACACTTTTTATAAAACTTTTATAAAAACTTTTTATTATAAACTTTTCTTTCTTTCTTTCACACTTTTTATAAAACTTTTATAAAAACTTTTATTATAAACTTTTCTTTCTTTCTTTCTTTCTTTCTTTCTTTCACACTTTTTATAAAACTTTTATAAAAACTTTTTATTATAAACTTTTCTTTCTTTCTTTCTTTCTTTCTTTCACACTTTTTATAAAACTTTTATAAAAACTTTTTATTATAAACTTTTCTTTCTTTCTTTCTTTCTTTCTTTCTTTCTTTCACACTTTTTATAAAACTTTTATAAAACTTTTTATTATAAACTTTTCTTTCTTTCTTTCTTTCTTTCTTTCTTTCACACTTTTTATAAAACTTTTATAAAAACTTTTTATTATAAACTTTTCTTTCTTTCTTTCTTTCTTTCTTCTTTCGACACTTTTTATAAAACTTTTATAAAAACTTTTTATTATAAACTTTTCTTTCTTTCTTTCTTTCTTTCTTTCTTTCACACTTTTTATAAAACTTTTATAAAAACTTTTTATTATAAACTTTTCTTTCTTTCTTTCTTTCTTTCTTTCTTTCACACTTTTTATAAAGACTTTTATAAAAACTTTTTATTGATAAACTTTTCTTTCTTTCTTTCTTTCTTGCTTTCTTTCTTTCACACTTTTTATAAAACTTTTATAAAAACTTTTTATTATAAACTTTTCTTTCTTTCTTTCTTTCTTTCTTTCTTTCTTTCACACTTTTTATAAAACTTTTATAAAAACTTTTTATTATAAACTTTTCTTTCTTTCGTTCTTTCTTTCTTTCTTTCTTTCTTTCACACTTTTTATAAAACTTTTATAAAAACTTTTTATTATAAAGTTTTCTTTCTTTCTTTCTTTCTTTCGATTCTTTCTTTCTTTCACACTTTTTATAAATTTTTATAAAAACTTTTTATTGTAAACTTTTCTTTCTTTCTTTCTTTCACACTTTTATAAAACTTTTATAAAAACTTTTTATTATAAATTTTTCTTTCTTTCTTTCTTTCTTTCACACTTTTTATAAAACTTTTATAAAAACTTTTTATTATAAACTTTTCTTTCTTTCTTTCTTTCTTTTTTTTCACACTTTTTATAAAACTTTTATAAAAACTTTTTATTATAAACTTTTCTTCTTTCTTTCTTTCTTTCTTTCTTTCTTTCTTTCACACTTTTTATAAAACTTTTATAAAAACTTTTTATTATAAACTTTTCTTTCTTTCTTTCTTTCTTTCACACTTTTTATAAAACTTTTTAAACTTTTTATTATAAACTTTTCTTTCTTTCTTTCTTTCTTTCTTTCTTTCTTTCTTTCACACTTTTTATAAAACTTTTATAAAAACTTTTATTATAAACTTTTCTTTCTTTCTTTCTTTCTTTCTTTCACACTTTTTATAAAACTTTTATAAAAACTTTTTATTATAAACTTTTCTTTCTTTCTTTCTTTCTTTCTTTCACACTTTTTATAAAACTTTTATAAAAACTTTTTATTATAAACTTTTCTTTCTTTCTTTCTTTCTTTCTTTCTTTCTTTCACACTTTTTATAAAACTTTTATAAAAACTTTTTATTATAAACTTTTCTTTCTTCTTTCTTTCTTTCTTTCACACTTTTTATAAAACTTTATAAAAACTTTTTATTATAAACTTTTCTTTCTTTCTTTCTTTCTTTCTTTCTTTCACACTTTTTATAAAACTTTTATAAAAACTTTTTATTATAAACTTTTCTTTCTTTCTTTCTTTCTTTCTTTCTTTCACACTTTTTATAAAACTTTTATAAAAACTTTTTATTATAAACTTTTCTTTCTTCTTTCTTTCTTTCTTTCTTTCACACTTTTTATAAAACTTTTATAAAAACTTTTTATTATAAACTTTTCTTTCTTTCTTTCTTTCTTTCTTTCTTTCTTTCACACTTTTTTATAAAACTTTTATAAAAACTTTTTATTATAAACTTTTCTTTCTTTCTTTCTTTCTTTCTTTCTTTCACACTTTTTATAAAACTTTTATAAAAACTTTTTATTATAAACTTTTCTTTCTTTCTTTCTTTCTTTCTTCTTTCTTTCACACTTTTTATAAAACTTTTATAAAAACTTTTTATTATAAACTTTTCTTTCTTTCTTTCTTTCTTTCTTTCTTTCTTTCACACTTTTTATAAAACTTTTATAAAAACTTTTTATTATAAACTTTTCTTTCTTTCGTTCTTTCTTTCTTTCTTTCTTTCACACTTTTTATAAAACTTTTATAAAAACTTTTTATTATAAAGTTTTCTTTCTTTCTTTCTTTCTTTCATTCTTTCTTTCTTTCACACTTTTTATAAAATTTTTATAAAAACTTTTTATTGTAAACTTTTCTTTCTTTCTTTCTTTCACACTTTTATAAAACTTTTATAAAAACTTTTTATTATAAATTTTTCTTTCTTTCTTTCTTTCTTTCACACTTTTTATAAAACTTTTATAAAAACTTTTTATTATAAACTTTTCTTTCTTTCTTTCTTTCTTTTTTCACACTTTTTATAAAACTTTTATAAAAACTTTTTATTATAAACTTTTCTTCTTTCTTTCTTTCTTTCTTTCTTTCTTTCTTTCACACTTTTTATAAAACTTTTATAAA
Organism: Mus caroli; assembly: GCF_978045245.1. Lineage (NCBI taxonomy): Eukaryota > Metazoa > Chordata > Mammalia > Rodentia > Muridae > Mus > Mus caroli. The sequence continues at coordinate 9,296 of NW_028227415.1, read as the reverse complement.
AACTTTTATTATAAACTTTTCTTTCTTTCTTTCTTTCTTTCACACTTTTTATAAAACTTTTATAAAACTTTTTATTATAAACCTTTCTTTCTTTCTTCTTTCTTTCTTTCTTCTTTCTTTCTTTCACACTTTTTATAAAACTTTTATAAAAACTTTTATTATAAACTTTCTTTCTTTCTTTCTTTCTTTCTTCACACTTTTTATAAAACTTTTATAAAAACTTTTTATTATAAACTTTTCTTTCTTTCTTTCTTTCTTTCTTTCACACTTTTTATAAAACTTTTATAAAAACTTTTTATTATAAACTTTTCTTCTTCTTTCTTTCTTTCTTTCTTTCACACTTTTTATAAAACTTTTATAAAAACTTTTTATTATTAACTTTTCTTTCTTTCTTTCTTTCTTTCTTTCACACTTTATAAAACTTTTATAAAAACTTTTATTATAAACTTTTCTTTCTTCTTTCGACACTTTTTATAAAACTTTTATAAAAACTTTTTATTATAAACTTTTCTTTCTTTCTTTCGTTCTTTCACACTTTTTTATAAAACTTTTATAAAAACTTTTTATTATAAACTTTTCTTTCTTTCTTTCTTTCTTTCTTTCACACATTTTATAAAACTTTTATAAAAACTTTTTATTATAAACTTTTCTTTCTTTCTTTCTTTCTTTCTTTCTTTCTTTCTTTCTTTCACACTTTTTATAAAACTTTTATAAAAACTTTTTATTATAAACTTTTCTTTCTTTCTTTCTTTCTTTCTTTCACACTTTTTATAAAACTTTTATAAAAACTTTTTATTATAAACTTTTCTTTCTTTCTTTCTTTCTTTCACACTTTTTATAAAACTTTTATAAAAACTTTTTATTATAAACTTTTCTTTCTTTCTTTCTTTCTTTCTTTCTTTCACACATTTTATAAAACTTTTATAAAAACTTTTATTATAAACTTTTCTTTCTTTCTTTCTTTCTTTCTTTCTTTCTTTCACTTTTTATAAAACTTTTATAAAAACTTTTTATTATAAACTTTTCTTTCTTTCTTTCTTTCTTTCTTTCACACTTTTTATAAAACTTTTATAAAAACTTTTTATTATAAACTTTTCTTTCTTTCTTTCTTTCTTTCTTTCACACTTTTTATAAAACTTTTATAAAAACTTTTTATTATAAACTTTTCTTTCTTTCTTCTTTCTTTCTTTCTTTCACACTTTTTATAAAACTTTTATAAAAACTTTTATTATAAACTTTTCTTCTTTCTTTCTTTCTTTCTTTCTTTCTTTTTTCACACTTTTTATAAAATTTTATAAAAACTTTTTATTATAAACTTTTCTTTCTTTCTTTCTTTCTTTCTTTCACACTTTTTATAAAACTTTTATAAAAACTTTTTATTATAAACTTTTCTTTCTTTCTTTCTTTCACACTTTTATAAAACTTTTATAAAAACTTTTTATTGATAAATTTTTCTTTCTTTCTTTCTTTCTTTCTTTCACACTTTTTATAAAACTTTTATAAAAACTTTTTATTATAAACTTTTCTTCTTTCTTTCACACTTTTTATAAAACTTTTATAAAAACTTTTTATTATAAACTTTTCTTTCTTTCTTTCTTTCTTTCTTTCTTTCACACTTTTTATAAAACTTTTATAAAAACTTTTTATTATAAACTTTTCTTTCTTTCTTTCTTTCTTTCTTTCACACTTTTTATAAAACTTTTATAAAAACTTTTTATTATAAACTTTTTCTTTCTTTCTTTCTTTCTTTCTTTCTTTCTTTCACACTTTTTATAAAACTTTTATAAAAACTTTTTATTATAAACTTTTCTTTCTTTCTTTCTTTCTTTCTTTCTTTCACACTTTTTATAAAACTTTTATAAAAACTTTTATTATAAACTTTTCTTCTTCTTTCTTCTTTCTTTCTTTCTTTCTTTCACACTTTTTATAAAACTTTTATAAAAACTTTTATTATAAACTTTTCTTTCTTTCTTTCTTTCTTTCTTTCTTTCACACTTTTTATAAAACTTTTATAAAAACTTTTTATTATAAACTTTTCTTTCTTTCTTTCTTTCTTTCTTTCACACTTTTTATAAAACTTTATAAAAACTTTTTATTATAAACTTTTCTTTCTTTCTTTCTTTCACACTTTTATAAAACTTTTATAAAAACTTTTTATTATAAACTTTTCTTTCTTTCTTTCTTTCTTTCTTTCTTTCACACTTTTTATAAAACTTTTATAAAAACTTTTATTATAAACTTTTCTTTCTTTCTTTCTTTCTTTCTTTCTTTCTTTTTTCACACTTTTTATAAAATTTTTATAAAAACTTTTTATTATAAACTTTTCTTTCTTTCTTTCTTTCTTTCTTTCTTTCACACTTTTTATAAAACTTTTATAAAAACTTTTTATTATAAACTTTTCTTTCTTTCTTTCTTTCACACTTTTATAAAACTTTTATAAAAACTTTTTATTATAAATTTTCTTTCTTTCTTTCTTTCTTTCTTTCACACTTTTTATAAAACTTTTATAAAAACTTTTTATTATAAACTTTTCTTTCTTTCTTTCACACTTTTTATAAAACTTTTATAAAAACTTTTTATTATAAACTTTTCTTTCTTCTTCTTTCTTTCTTTCTTTCACACTTTTTATAAAACTTTTATAAAAACTTTTTATTATAAACTTTTCTTCTTTCTTTCTTTCTTTCTTTCACACTTTTTATAAAACTTTTATAAAAACTTTTTATTATAAACTTTTCTTTCTTTCTTTCTTTCTTTCTTTCTTTCTTTCTTTCACACTTTTTATAAAACTTTTATAAAAACTTTTTATTATAAACTTTTCTTTCTTTCTTTCTTTCTTTCTTTCTTTCACACTTTTTATAAAACTTTTATAAAAACTTTTTATTATAAACTTTTCTTTCTTTCTTTCTTTCTTTCTTTCTTTCTTTCTTTCACACTTTTTATAAAACTTTTATAAAAACTTTTTATTATAAACTTTTCTTTCTTTCTTTCTTTCTTTCTTTCTTTCACACTTTTTATAAAACTTTTATAAAAACTTTTTATTATAAACTTTTCTTCTTTCTTTCTTTCTTTCTTTCTTTCTTTCACACTTTTTATAAAACTTTTATAAAAACTTTTTATTATAAACTTTTCTTTCTTTCTTTCTTTCTTTCTTTCTTTCACACTTTTTATAAAACTTTTATAAAAACTTTTTATTATAAACTTTTCTTTCTTTCGTTCTTTCTTTCTTCTTTCTTTCTTTCACACTTTTTATAAAACTTTTATAAAAACTTTTTATTATAAAGTTTTCTTTCTTTCTTTCTTTCTTTCATTCTTTCTTTCTTTCACACTTTTTATAAAATTTTTATAAAAACTTTTTATTATAAACTTTTCTTTCTTTCTTTCTTTCACACTTTTATAAAACTTTTATAAAAACTTTTTATTATAAATTTTTCTTTCTTTCTTTCTTTCTTTCACACTTTTTATAAAACTTTTATAAAAACTTTTTATTATAAACTTTTCTTTCTTTCTTTCTTTCTTTCTTTCACACTTTTTATAAAACTTTTATAAAAACTTTTTATTATTAAACTTTTCTTTCTTTCTTTCTTTCTTTCTTTCTTTCACACTTTTTATAAAACTTTTATAAAAACTTTTTATTATAAACTTTTCTTTCTTTCTTTCTTTCTTTCTTTCTTTCACACTTTTTATAAAACTTTTATAAAAACTTTTTATTATAAACTTTTCTTTCTTCTTTCTTTCTTTCTTTCTTTCTTTCTTTCTTTCACACTTTTTATAAAACTTTTATAAAAACTTTTATTATAAACTTTTCTTTCTTTCTTTCTTTCTTTCTTTCTTTCTTTCTTTCACACTTTTTATAAAACTTTTATAAAAACTTTTTATTATAAACTTTTCTTTCTTTCTTTCTTTCTTTCTTTCTTTCACACTTTTTATAAAACTTTTATAAAAACTTTTTATTATAAACTTTTCTTTCTTTCTTTCTTTCTTTCTTTCACACTTTTTATAAAACTTTTATAAAAACTTTTTATTATAAACTTTTCTTTCTTTCTTTCTTTCTTTCTTTCACACTTTTTATAAAACTTTTATAAAAACTTTTTATTATAAACTTTTCTTTCTTTCTTTCTTTCTTTCTTTCTTTCACACTTTTTATAAAACTTTTATAAAAACTTTTTATTATAAACTTCTCTTTCTTTCTTTCTTTCTTTCTTTCTTTCTTTCACACTTTTTATAAAACTTTTATAAAACTTTTATTATAAACTTTTCTTCTTCTTTCACACTTTTTATAAAACTTTTATAAAAACTTTTTATTATAAACTTTTCTTTCTTTCTTTCTTTCTTTCTTTCTTTCACACTTTTTATAAAACTTTTATAAAAACTTTTTATTATAAACTTCTCTTCTTTCTTTCTTTCTTTCTTTCACACTTTTTATAAAACTTTTATAAAAACTTTTTATTATAAACTTTTCTTTCTTTCTTTCTTTCTTTCTTTCTTTCTTTCACACTTTTTATAAAACTTTATAAAAACTTTTTATTATAAACTTTTCTTTCTTTCTTTCTTTCTTTCTTTCTTTCACACTTTTTATAAAACTTTTATAAAAACTTTTTATTATAAACTTTTCTTTCTTTCTTTCTTTCTTTCTTTCTTTCACACTTTTTATAAAACTTTTATAAAAACTTTTATTATAAACTTTTCTTTCTTTCTTTCTTTCTTCTTTCTTTCTTTCACACTTTTTATAAAACTTTTATAAAAACTTTTTATTATAAACTTTTCTTTCTTTCTTTCTTTCTTTCTTTCTTTCACACTTTTTATAAAACTTTTATAAAAACTTTTTATTATAAACTTTTCTTTCTTTCTTTCTTTCTTTCTTTCTTTCACACTTTTTATAAAACTTTTATAAAAACTTTTATTATAAACTTTTCTTTCTTTCTTTCTTTCTTTCTTTCTTTCACACTTTTTATAAAACTTTTATAAAAACTTTTTATTATAAACTTTCTTTCTTTCGTCTTTCTTTCTTTCTTTCTTTCTTTCACACTTTTTATAAAACTTTTATAAAAACTTTTTATTATAAATTTTTCTTTCTTTCTTTCTTTCTTTCACACTTTTTATAAAACTTTTATAAAAACTTTTTATTATAAACTTTTCTTTCTTTCTTTCTTTCTTTTTTTCACACTTTTTATAAAACTTTTATAAAAACTTTTATTATAAACTTTTCTTCTTTCTTTCTTTCTTTCTTTCTTTCTTTCTTTCTTTCTTTCACACTTTTTATAAAACTTTTATAAAAACTTTTTATTATAAACTTTTCTTCTTTCTTTCTTTCTTTCACACTTTTTATAAAACTTTTATAAAAACTTTTTATTATAAACTTTTCTTTCTTTCTTTCTTTCTTTCTTTCTTTCTTTCACACTTTTTATAAAACTTTTATAAAAACTTTTTATTATAAACTTTTCTTCTTTCTTTCTTTCTTTCTTTCACACTTTTTATAAAACTTTTATAAAAACTTTTATTATAAACTTTTCTTTCTTTCTTTCTTTCTTTCTTTCACACTTTTTATAAAACTTTTATAAAAACTTTTATTATAAACTTTTCTTTCTTTCTTTCTTTCTTTCTTTCTTCACACTTTTTATAAAACTTTTATAAAAACTTTTTATTATTAACTTTTCTTTCTTTCTTTCTTTCTTTCTTTCACACTTTTTATAAAACTTTATAAAAACTTTTTATTATAAACTTTTCTTTCTTTCTTTCACACTTTTTATAAAACTTTTATAAAAACTTTTATTATAAACTTTTCTTTCTTTCTTTCTTTCTTTCTTTCACATTTTTTATAAAACTTTTATAAAAACTTTTTATTATAAACTTTTCTTTCTTTCTTTCTTTCTTTCTTTCTTTCTTTCACACTTTTTATAAAACTTTTATAAAAACTTTTTATTATAAACTTTTCTTTCTTTCTTTCTTTCTTTCTTTCTTTCACACTTTTTATAAAACTTTTATAAAAATATATTATAAACTTTTCTTTCTTTCTTTCTTTCTTTCTTTCACACTTTTTATAAAACTTTTATAAAAACTTTTATTATAAACTTTTCTTTCTTTCTTTCTTTCTTTCACACTTTTTATAAAACTTTTATAAAAACTTTTTATTATAAACTTTTCTTTCTTTCTTTCTTTCTTTCTTTCACACATTTTATAAAACTTTTATAAAAACTTTTTATTATAAACTTTTCTTTCTTTCTTTCTTTCTTTCTTTCTTTCTTTCTTTCTTTCACACTTTTTATAAAACTTTTATAAAAACTTTTTATTATAAACTTTTCTTTCTTTCTTTCTTTCTTTCTTTCACACTTTTTATAAAACTTTTATAAAAACTTTTTATTATAAACTTTTCTTTCTTTCTTTCTTTCTTTCACACTTTTTATAAAACTTTTATAAAAACTTTTTATTATAAACTTTTCTTTCTTTCTTTCTTTCTTTCTTTCTTTCACACATTTTATAAAACTTTTATAAAAACTTTTTATTATAAACTTTCTTTCTTTCTTTCTTTCTTTCTTTCTTTCTTTCACACTTTTTATAAAACTTTTATAAAAACTTTTTATTATAAACTTTTCTTTCTTTCTTTCTTTCTTTCTTTCACACTTTTATAAAACTTTTATAAAAACTTTTTATTATAAACTTTTCTTTCTTTCTTTCTTTCTTTCTTTCTTTCACACTTTTTATAAAACTTTTATAAAAACTTTTTATTATAAACTTTTCTTTCTTTCTTTCTTTCTTTCTTTCTTTCACACTTTTTATAAAACTTTTATAAAAACTTTTATTATAAACTTTTCTTTCTTTCTTCTTTCTTTCTTCTTTCTTTCTTTTTTCACACTTTTTATAAAATTTTTATAAAAACTTTTTATTATAAACTTTCTTTCTTTCTTTCTTTCTTTCTTTCTTTCACACTTTTTATAAAACTTTATAAAAACTTTTATTATAAACTTTTCTTTCTTTCTTTCTTTCACACTTTTATAAAACTTTTATAAAAACTTTTTATTATAAATTTTTCTTTCTTTCTTTCTTTCTTTCACACACTTTTATAAAACTTTTATAAAAACTTTTTATTATAAACTTTTCTTTCTTTCTTTCACACTTTTTATAAAACTTTTATAAAAACTTTTTATTATAAAGTTTCTTTCTTTCTTTCATTCTTTCTTTCTTTCACACTTTTTATAAAATTTTTATAAAAACTTTTATTGTAAACTTTTCTTCTTTCTTTCTTTCACACTTTTATAAAACTTTATAAAAACTTTTATTATAAATTTTTCTTCTTTCTTTCTTTCTTTCACACTTTTTATAAAACTTTTATAAAAACTTTTTATTATAAACTTTTCTTTCTTTCTTTCTTTCTTTTTTTCACACTTTTTATAAAACTTTTATAAAAACTTTTTATTATAAACTTTTCTTCTTTCTTTCTTTCTTCTTTCTTCTTTCTTTCTTTCACACTTTTTATAAAACTTTTATAAAAACTTTTTATTATAAACTTTTCTTTCTTTCTTTCTTTCTTTCACACTTTTTATAAAACTTTTATAAAAACTTTTTATTATAAACTTTTCTTTCTTTCTTTCTTTCTTTCTTTCTTTCTTTCTTTCTTTCACACTTTTTATAAAACTTTTATAAAAACTTTTTATTATAAACTTTTCTTTCTTTCTTTCTTTCTTTCTTTCACACTTTTTATAAAACTTTTATAAAAACTTTTTATTATAAACTTTTCTTTCTTTCTTTCTTTCTTTCTTTCACACTTTTTATAAAACTTTTATAAAAACTTTTTATTATAAACTTTTCTTTCTTTCTTTCTTTCTTTCTTTCTTTCTTTCACACTTTTTATAAAACTTTTATAAAAACTTTTTATTATTAACTTTTCTTTCTTTCTTTCTTTCTTTCTTTCACACTTTTTATAAAACTTTTATAAAAACTTTTTATATAAACTTTTCTTTCTTTCTTTCTTTCTTTCTTTCTTTCACACTTTTTATAAAACTTTTATAAAAACTTTTTATTATAAACTTTTCTTTCTTTCTTTCTTTCTTTCTTTCTTTCTTTCACACTTTTTATAAAACTTTTATAAAAACTTTTTATTATAAACTTTTCTTTCTTTCGTTCTTTCTTTCTTTCTTTCTTTCTTTCACACTTTTTATAAAACTTTTATAAAAACTTTTTATTATAAAGTTTTCTTTCTTCTTTCTTTCTTTCATTCTTTCTTTCTTTCACACTTTTTATAAAATTTTTATAAAAACTTTTTATTGTAAACTTTTCTTTCTTTCTTTCTTTCACACTTTTATAAAACTTTTATAAAAACTTTTTATTATAAATTTTTCTTTCTTTCTTTCTTTCTTTCACACTTTTTATAAAACTTTTATAAAAACTTTTTATTATAAACTTTTCTTTCTTTCTTTCTTTCTTTTTTTCACACTTTTTATAAAACTTTTATAAAAACTTTTTATTATAAACTTTTCTTCTTTCTTTCTTTCTTTCTTTCTTTCTTTCTTTCTTTCTTTCACACTTTTTATAAAACTTTTATAAAAACTTTTTATTATAAACTTTTCTTTCTTTCTTTCTTTCTTTCACACTTTTTATAAAACTTTTATAAAAACTTTTTATTATAAACTTTTCTTTCTTTCTTTCTTTCTTTCTTTCTTTCTTTCTTTCTTTCACACTTTTTATAAAACTTTTATAAAAACTTTTTATTATAAACTTTTCTTTCTTTCTTTCTTTCTTTCTTTCACACTTTTTATAAAACTTTTATAAAAACTTTTTATTATAAACTTTTCTTTCTTTCTTTCTTTCTTTCTTTCACACTTTTTATAAAACTTTTATAAAAACTTTTTATTATAAACTTTTCTTTCTTTCTTTCTTTCTTTCTTTCTTTCTTTCACACTTTTTATAAAACTTTTATAAAAACTTTTTATTATTAACTTTTCTTTCTTTCTTTCTTTCTTTCTTTCACACTTTTTATAAAACTTTTATAAAAACTTTTTATTATAAACTTTTCTTTCTTTCTTTCTTTCTTTCTTTCTTTCACACTTTTTATAAAACTTTTATAAAAACTTTTTATTATAAACTTTTCTTTCTTTCTTTCTTTCTTTCTTTCTTTCTTTCACACTTTTTATAAAACTTTTATAAAAACTTTTTATTATAAACTTTTCTTTCTTTCGTTCTTTCTTTCTTTCTTCTTTCTTTCACACTTTTTATAAAACTTTTATAAAAACTTTTTATTATAAAGTTTTCTTTCTTTCTTTCTTTCTTTCATTCTTTCTTTCTTTCACACTTTTTATAAAATT
>NW_028227414.1:155420-266466 GCF_978045245.1 Mus caroli | reverse complement strand
AAATAAGAAATTCACACTTGTAGGACTTGCAATATGGTGAGAAACCCTGAAATAGTCGAAAAATGAGAAAATCACACTGTAGGACTTGGAATAAGATGAGACACCATGAAAGAGTCAAAAAATGAGAAAATTTCACTGTAGGACTTGGAATAAGATGAGAAACCCTGAAAAAGTTGAAAAATGAGAAAATCACAATGTAGAAGATGGAATATGGTGAGCAATCCTGAAAAAGTCAAAAAATGAGAAAATCACACTGTAGGACCTGGAATATGGTGAGAAACTCTGAAAAAGTCGAAAAAAGAGAAAATCACACTCTAGGACTTGGAATATGGTGAGAAACCCTGAAAAAGTCAAAAAAATGAGAAAATCACACTGTAGTACCTGGAATATGGTGAGCAACCCTGAAAAAGTCTAAAAATGACAAAAACACACTGTAGGAGCTGGAATATGGTGAGAAACCCTAAAAAAGTCCAAAAATAAGAAATTCACACTTGTAGGACTTGCAATATGGTGAGAAACCCTGAAAAAGTCGAAAAATGAGAAAATCACGCAGTAGTACCTGGAATATGGTGAGAAACACTGAAAAAGTCTTAAAATGAGAAAATCACACTGTAGGACCTGGAATATGGTGAGAAACTCTGAAAATGTCGAAAAATAAGAAATTCACACTTGTAGGACCTGCAATATGGTGAGAAACCCTGAAAAAGTCAAAAAATGAGAAAATCACACTGTAGGACTTGGAATAAAATGAGAAACCGTGAAAAAGACAAAAAATGACAAAAGTACACGGTAGGAGATGGAATATGGAAAGAAACCGTTAAAAAGTAGAGAAATAAGATATACACACTTGTAGGACATGCAATATGGTGAGAGACCCTGAAAAAGTCTTAAATGAGAAAATCACACTGTAGTACCTGGAATATGGTGAGAAACCCTGAAAAAGTCCAAAAATAAGAAATTCACACGTGTAGGACCTGCAATATGGTGAGAAACCCTGAAAAAGTCGAAAAATGAGAAAATCACACTTTAGGACTTGGAATAAGATGAGACACCCTGAAAAAGTCAAAAAATGAGAAAATTTCACTGTAGGACTTGGAATAGGATGAGAAAAGCTGAAAAAGTTGAAAAATGAGAAAATCACAATGTAGAAGATGGAATGTGGTGAGAAAACCTGAAAAAGTCGAAGAATAAGATAATCACACAAGTAAGACCTCCTATATGGTGAGAAACCCTGAAAAAGTCGAAAAATGAGAAAATTACAGACTAGGACATGGAATATGGTAAGAAACCCTTTAAAAGTCGGAAAAAAAGAAAATCACACTGTAGGATTTGGAATATGATGGGAAAACCTGAAAAAGTCAAAAAATGAGAAAATCACACTGTGGAACCTGGAATATGGTGAGAAACTCTGAAAAAGGCGAAAAATTGGATAAATTACACTCTAAGACTTGGAATATGATGAGAAACCCTGAAAAAGTCAAAAATGAAAAAATCAGACTATAGTAGCTGGAATATGGTGAGAAACATTGAAAAAGTCTCAAAATGAGAAAATCACACAGTTGGACCTGCAATATGGTGAGAAACACTGAAACAGTCGAAAAATAAGAAAATCAAACTTGTAGTACCTGCAATATGGTGAGAAACCCTGAAAAATTCCAAAAATGAGAAAATCACACTGTAGGATTTAGAATATGATGAGAAACCGTGAAAAAGTCAAAAAATGAGAAAAATACACTGTAGAAGCTGGAATATGGTGAGTAAACCCTGAAAAAGTCGAAAAATAAGAAAATCACACTTGTAGAACCTCCAATATGGTGAGAAACCCTGAAAAAGTCGAAAAATAAGAAAATCACACTTGTAGAACATCCAATATGGTGAGAAACCCTGAAAAAGTCAAAAAATGAGAAAATCACACTGTAGGATGTGGAATATGGTGAGAAACCCTGAAAGCTCGAAAAATAAGAAAATCAAACTTGTAGTACCTGCAATATGGTGAGAAACCCTGCAAAAGGCAAAAAATGAGAAAATCACAATATAGGACTTGGAATAAGATGAGAAACCGTGAAAAAGACAAAAAATGACAAAAACACACTGTAGGCGCTGGAATATGGTGAGAAACCCTAAAAAAGTTTAAAAATAAGAAATTCACACTTGTAGGACTTGCAATATGGTGAGAAACCCTGAAAAAGTCGAAAAATGAGAAAATCACACTGTAGGACTTGGAATAAGATGAGACACCATGAAAAAGTCAAAAAATGAGAAAATTTCACTGTAGGACTTGGAATAAGATGAGAAACCCTGAAAAAGTTGAAAAATGAGAAAATCACAATGTAGAAGATGGAATATGGTGAGCAATCCTGAAAAAGTCAAAAAATGAGAAAATCACACTGTAGGACCTGGAATATGGTGAGAAACTCTGAAAAAGTCGAAAAAAGAGAAAATCACACTCTAGGACTTGGAATATGATGAGAAACCCTGAAAAAGTCAAAAAAATGAGAATATCACACTGTAGTACCTGGAATATGGTGAGCAACCCTGAAAAAGTCTAAAAATGACAAAAACACACTGTAGGAGCTGGAATATGGCGAGAAACCCTAAAAAAGTCCAAAAATAAGAAATTCACACTTGTAGGACTTGCAATATGGTGAGAAACCCTGAAAAAGTCGAAAAATGAGAAAATCACGCAGTAGTACCTGGAATATGGTGAGAAACACTGAAAAAGTCTTAAAATGAGAAAATCACACTGTAGGACCTGGAATATGGTGAGAAACTCTGAAAATGTCGAAAAATAAGAAATTCACACTTGTAGGACCTGCAATATGGTGAGAAACCCTGAAAAAGTCAAAAAATGAGAAAATCACAATATAGGACTTGGAATAAGATGAGAATCTGTGAAAAAGACAAAAAAAATGACAAAAACACACTGTAGGAGCTTGAATATGGTGAGAAACCCTGAAAAAGTCCAAAAATAAGAAATTCATACTTGTAGGACCTGCAATATGGTGAGAAACCCTTTAAAAGTCGAAGAATGAGAAAATCACACTGTAGGAGTTGGAATATGGTGAGAAACCCTGAAAAAGTCGAAAATGAGAAAATCATGGACTAGGACCCAGAATATGATGAGAAACACAGAAAAAGTCTTAAAATGAGAAAATCACACTGTAGGACCTGGAATATGGTAAGAAACCCTGAAAATGTCGAAAAATGAGAAAATGACACTGTAGGAGCTGGAATATGTTGAGAAGTCCTGAAAAAAGCCAAAAAAAAAAAAAAAAAAAAAAAAGAAATACAAACTTGTAGGACTTGTAGGACTTGCAATATGGTGAGAGACCCTGAAAAAGTCTTAAAATGAGAAAATCACACTGTAGGACTTGGAATATGATGAGAAACCCTGAAAAATTCAAAAAATGAGAAAATCACACTGTAGTACCTGGTATATGGTGAGAAACACTAAAAAAGTATTAAAATGAGAAAATCACACTGTAGGACTTGGAATATGGTGAGAAACCCTGAAACAGTCCAAAAATAAGAAAATAAAACTTGTAGTACATGCAATATGGTGAGAAACACTGAAAAAGTCGAAAAATGAGAATATCACACTGTAGGACTTGGAATATGGTGAGAAACCCTGAAAAAGACGAAAAATGAGAAAATCACACTGTAGTACATGGAATATGGTGAGAAACACTGAAAAAGTCTAAAAATAAGATAAAACTTGTAGTACCTGAAATATGGTGAGAAACCCTGAAAAAGTCGAAAAATGAGAAAATCACACTGTAGGACTTCGAATATGATGAGAAACCGTGAAAAAGTAAAAAAAATAAGAAAAATACACTATAGGAACTGGAATATGGAGAGAAACCCTGAAAAGGTTAAAAAATTAGAAAATCACAATTGTAGGACCTCCAATATGGTGAGAAACCCTGAAAAAGTCGAAAAATGAGAAAAACACACAGTAGGACCTGGAATTTGGTGAGAAACACTGAAAAATTGAAAAAATAAGAATATCACACAGTAGGACCTGAAATATGGAGAGAAACCGTGAAACAGTCGAAATATAAGAAAATCAAACTTGAAGTACCTGCAATATGGTGAGAAACCCTGAAAAAGTCGAAAAATGAAAAAATCACACTGTAGGATTTGGAATATGATGAGAAACCATGAAAAAGTCAAAAATGAGAAAATCAGACTGTAGTAGCTGGAATATGGTGAGAAACATTGAAAAAGTCTCAAAATGAGAAAATCACACAGTTGGACCTGCAATATGGTGAGAAACCCTGAAACAGTCCAAAAATAAGAAAATAAAACTTGTAGTACATGCAATATGGTGAGAAACACTGAAAAAGTCGAAAAATGAGAATATCACACTGTAGGACTTGGAATATGGTGAGAAACCCTGAAAAAGACAAAAAATGAGAAAATCACACTGTAGTACCTGGAATATGGTGAGAAACCCTGAAAAAGTCGAAAAATGAGATAATCATGCACTAGGACCCAGAATATGATGAGAAACACAGAAAAAGTCTTAAAATGAGAAAATCTCACCATAGGACCTGGAATATGGTAAGAAACCCTGAAAATGTCGAAAAATGATAAAATGACACTGTAGGAGCTGGAATATGGTGAGAAGTCCTGAAAAAGTCAAAAAAAAAAAAGAAAAAAAGAAATACACACTTGTAGGACTTGCAATATGGTTAGAGACCCTGAAAAAGTTGAAAAATGAGAAAATCACACTGTAGGACTTGGAATATGGTAAGAAACCCTGAAAAAGTCGAAAAATGAGAAATTCACACTGTAGTACCTGGAATATGGTGAGAAACACTGAAAAAGTCTAAAAATAAGATAAAACTTGTAGTACCTGAAATATGGTGAGAAACCCTGAAAAAGTCAAAAAATTAGAAAATCAAATTGTAGGAACTGGAATATGCTGAGAATCCCTGAAAATTTCGAAAAATGCGAAAATCACACTCTAGGACTTGGAATACGATGAGAAACCCTGAAAAAGTCAAAAATGAGAAAATCACACTGTAGTACCTGGAATATGGTGAGAAACAATGAAAAAGTCTAAAAATAAGATAAAACGTGTAGTACCTGAAATATGGTGAGAAACCTTGAAAAATTAAAAAAATGAGAAAATCACACTGTAGGACCTGGAATATGGTGAGAAACCGTGAAACAGTCGAAATATAAGAAAATCAAACTTGAAGTAACTGCAATATGGTGAGAAACCCTGAAAAAGTCGAAAAATGAAAAATCACACTGTAGGATTTGGAATATGATGAGAAACCATGAAAAAGTCAAAAATGAGAAAAATATACTGTAGGAGTTGGAATGTGGTGAGAAAACCTAAAAAAGTCGAAGAATAAGATAATCACACAAGTAAGACCTCCTATATGGTGAGAAACCCTGAAAAAGTCGAAAAATGAGAAAATTACAGACTAGGACATGGAATATGGTAAGAAACCCTTTAAAAGTCGGAAAAAGAGAAAATCACACTGTAGGATTTGGAATATGTTGGGAAAACCTGAAAAAGTCAAAAAATGAGAAAAATTCACTGTAAGACTTGGAATAAGATGAGAAACCCTGAAAAAGTTGAAAAATGAGAAAATCACAATGTAGAAGATGGAATATGGTGAGCAATCCTGAAAAAGTCAAAAAATGAGAAAATCACACTGTAGGACCTGGAATATGGTGAGAAACTCTGACAAAGGCGAAAAATTGGAAAAATCACACTCTAGGACTTGGAATATGATGAGAAACCCTGAAAAAGTCAAAAATGAGAAAATCAGACTGTAGTAGCTGGAATATGGTGAGAAACATTGAAAAAGTCTCAAAATGAGAAAATCACACAGTTGGACCTGCAATATGGTGAGAAACACTGAAACAGTCGAAAAATAAGAAAATCAAACTTGTAGTACCTGCAATATGGTGAGAAACCCTGAAAAATTCCAAAAATGAGAAAATCACACTGTAGGATTTAGAATATGATGAGAAACCGTGAAAAAGTCAAAAAATGAGAAAAATACACTGTAGAAGCTGGAATATGGTGAGTAAACCCTGAAAAAGTCGAAAAATAAGAAAATCACACTTGTAGAACCTCCAATATGGTGAGAAACCCTGAAAAAGTCGAAAAATAAGAAAATCACACTCGTAGAACCTCCAATATGGTGTGAAACCCTGAAAAACTCAAAAAATGAGAAAATCACACTGTAGGACCTGGAATATGGTGAGAAACCCTGAAAGATCAAAAAATAAGAAAATCAAACTTGTAGTACCTGCAATATAGTGAGAAACCCTGCAAAAGGCAAAAAATGAGAAATTCACAATATAGGACTTGGAATAAGATGAAAAACCGTGAAAAAGACAAAAAATGACAAAAACACACTGTAGGAGCTGGAATATGGTGAGAAACCCTAAAAAAGTCCAAAAATAAGAAATTCACACTTGTAGGACTTGCAATATGGTGAGAAACCCTGAAAAAGTCGAAAAATGAGAAAATCACGCAGTAGTACCTGGAATATGGTGAGAAACACTGAAAAAGTCTTAAAATGAGAAAATCACACTGTAGGACCTGGAATATGGTGAGAAACCCTGAAAAAGTCCAAAAATAAGAAATTCATACTTGTAGGACCTGCAATATGGTGAGAAACCCTGAAAAAGTCGAAAAATGAGAAAATCACACTGTAGGACTTGGAATATGGTAAGAAACCCTGAAAAAGTCGAAAAATGAGAAAATCATGCACTAGGACCCAGAATCCAGATATGATGAGAAACACAGAAAAAGTCTTAAAATGAGAAAATCACTCTGTCGGACCTGGAATATGGTAAGAAACCCTGAAAATGTCGAAAAATGAGAAAATGACACTTTAGGAGCTGGAATATGGTGAGAAGTCCTGAAAAAGTCAAAAAAAAAAAAAAAAAAGAAATACACACTTGTAGGACTTGCAATATGGTTAGAGAACCTGAAAAAGTCGAAAAATGAGAAAATCACACTGAAGGACTTGGAATATTGTAAGAAACCCTGAAAAAGTTGAAAAATGAGAAAATCATGCACTAGGACCCAGAATATGATGAGAAACACAGAAAAAGTCTTAAAATGAGAAAATCACACTGTAGGACCTGGAATATGGTAAGAAACCCTGAAAAAGTCGAAAAATGAGAAAATCACACTGTAGTACCTGGAATATGGTGAGAAACACTGAAAAAGTCTAAAAATAAGATAAAACTTGTAGTACCTGAAATATGGTGAGAAACCCTGAAAAAGTCAAAAAATTAGAAAATCAAATTGTAGGAACTGGAATATGCTGAGAATCCCTGAAAATTTCGAAAAATGCGAAAATCACACTCTAGGACTTGGAATACAATGAGAAACCCTGAAAAAGTCAAAAAATGAGAAAATCACACTGTAGTACCTGGAATATGGTGAGAAACACTGAAAAAGTCTAAAAATAAGATAAAATTTGTAGTACCTGAAATATGGTGAGAAACCCTGAAAAAGTCAAAAAATGAGAAAATCACACTGTAGGACTTCGAATATGATGAGAAACCGTGAAAAAGTAAAAAAATGAGAAAAATACACTGTAGGAGCTGGAATATGGAGAGAAACCCTGAAAAGGTTAAAAAATTAGAAAATCACAATTGTAGGACCTCCAATATGGTGAGAAACCCTGAAAAAGTCGAAAAAATGAGAAAAACACACAGTAGGACCTGAAATATGGTGAGAAACCGTGAAACAGTCGAAATATAAGAAAATCAAACTTGAAGTACCTGCAAGATGGTGAGAAACCCTGAAAAAGTCGAAAAATGAAAAAATCACACTGCAGGATTTGGAATATGATGAGAAACCATGAAAAAGTCAAAAATGAGAAAAATATACTGTAGGAGTTGGAATGTGGTGAGAAAACCTGAAAAAGTCGAAGAATAAGATAATCACACAAGTAAGACCTCCTATAAGGTGAGAAACCCTGAAAAAGTCGAAAAATGAGAAAATTACAGACTAGGACATGGAATATGGTAAGAAACCCTTCAAAAGTCGGAAAAAGAGAAAATCACACTGTAGGATTTGGAATATGATGGGAAGACCTGAAAAAGTCAAAAAATGACAAAAACACACTGAAGGAGCTGGAATATGGTGAGAAACCCTAAAAAAGTTTAAAAATAAGAAATTCACACTTGTAGGACTTGCAATATGGTGAGAAACCCTGAAAAAGTCGAAAAATGAGAAAATCACACTGTAGGACTTGGAATAAGATGAGACACCATGAAAAAGTCAAAAAATGAGAAAATTTCACTGTAGGACTTGGAATAAGATGAGAAACCCTGAAAAAGTTGAAAAATGAGAAAATCACAATGTAGAAGATGGAATATGGTGAGCAATCCTGAAAAAGTCAAAAAATGAGAAAATCACACTGTAGGACCTGGAATATGGTGAGAAACTCTGAAAAAGTCGAAAAAAGAGAAAATCACACTCTAGGACTTGGAATATGATGAGAAACCCTGAAAAAGTCAAAAAAATGAGAATATCACACTGTAGTACCTGGAATATGGTGAGCAACCCTGAAAAAGTCTAAAAATGACAAAAACACACTGTAGGAGCTGGAATATGGCGAGAAACCCTAAAAAAGTCCAAAAATAAGAAATTCACACTTGTAGGACTTGCAATATGGTGAGAAACCCTGAAAAAGTCGAAAAATGAGAAAATCACGCAGTAGTACCTGGAATATGGTGAGAAACACTGAAAAAGTCTTAAAATGAGAAAATCACACTGTAGGACCTGGAATATGGTGAGAAACTCTGAAAATGTCGAAAAATAAGAAATTCACAATTGTAGGACCTGCAATATGGTGAGAAACCCTGAAAAAGTCAAAAAATGAGAAAATCACACTGTAGGACTTGGAATAAAATGAGAAACCGTGAAAAAGACAAAAAATGACAAAAGTACAAGGTAGGAGATGGAATATGGAAAGAAACCGTTAAAAAGTAGAAAAATAAGATATACACACTTGTAGGACATGCAATATGGTGAGAGACCCTGAAAAAGTCTTAAAATGAGATAATCACACTTTAGTACCTGGAATATGGTGAGACACCCTGAAAAAGTCCAAAAATAAGAAATTCACACGTGTAGGACCTGCAATATGGTGAGAAACCCTGAAAAAGTCGAAACATGAGAAAATCACACTGTAGGACTTGGAATAAGATGAGACACCCTGAAAAAGTCAAAAAATTAGAAAATTTCACTGTAGGACTTGGAATAGGATGAGAAACGCTGAAAAAGTTGAAAATGAGAAAATCACAATGTAGAAGATGGAATGTGGTGAGAAAACCTGAAAAAGTCGAAGAATAAGATAATCACACAAGTAAGACCTCCTATATGGTGAGAAACCCTGAAGAAGTCGAAAAATGAGAAAATTACAGACTAGGACATGGAATATGGTAAGAAACCCTTTAAAAGTCGGAAAAAAAGAAAATCACACTGTAGGATTTGGAATATGATGGGAAAACCTGAAAAAGTCAAAAAATGAGAAAATCACACTGTGGAACCTGGAATATGGTGAGAAACTCTGAAAAAGGCGAAAAATTGGATAAATCACACTCTAGGACTTGGAATATGAAGAGAAACCCTGAAAAAGTCAAAAATGAGAAAATCAGACTATAGTAGCTGGAATATGGTGAGAAACATTGAAAAAGTCTCAAAATGAGAAAATCACACAGTTGGACCTGCAATATGGTGAGAAACACTGAAACAGTCGAAAAATAAGAAAATCAAACTTGTAGAACCTGCAATATGGTGAGAAACCCTGAAAAATTCCAAAAATGAGAAAATCACACTGTAGGATTTAGAATATGATGAGAAACCGTGAAAAAATAAAAAAATGAGAAAAATACACTGTAGGAGCTGGAATATGGAGAGATACCCTGAAAAGGTTAAAAAATTAGAAAATCACAATTGTAGGACCTCCAATATGGTGAGAAACCCTGAAAAAGTCGAAAAATGAGAAAAACACACAGTAGGACCTGAAATATGGTGAGAAACCGTGAAACAGTCGAAATATAAGAAAATCAAACTTGAAGTACCTGCAATATGGTGAGAAACCCTGAAAAAGTCGAAAAATGAAAAAATCACACTGTAGGATTTGGAATATGATGAGAAACCATGAAAAAGTCAAAAATGAGAAAAATATACTGTAGGAGTTGGAATGTGGTGAGAAAACCTGAAAAAGTCGAAGAATAAGATAATCACACAAGTAAGAACTCCTATATGGTGAGAAACCCTGAAAAAGTCGAAAAATGAGAAAATTACAGACTAGGACATGGAATATGGTAAGAAACCCTTTAAAAGTCGGAAAAAAAGAAAATCACACTGTAGGATTTGGAATATGATGGGAAAACCTGAAAAAGTCAAAAAATGAGAAAATCACACTGTTGAACCTGGAATATGGTGAGAAACTCTGAAAAAGGCGAAAAATTGGATAAATCACACTCTAGGACTTGTAATATGATGAGAAACCCTGAAAAAGTAAAAAATGAGAAAATCAGACTATAGTAGCTGGAATATGGTGAGAAACATTGAAAAAGTCTCAAAATGAGAAAATCACACAGTTGGACCTGCAATATGGTGAGAAACACTGAAACAGTCGAAAAATGAGAAAATCACACTGTAGGACTTGGAATAAGATGAGACACCATGAAAAAGTCAAAAAATGAGAAAATTTCACTGTAGGACTTGGAATAAGATGAGAAACCCTGAAAAAGTTGAAAAATGAGAAAATCACAATGTAGAAGATGGAATATGGTGAGCAATCCTGAAAAAGTCAAAAAATGAGAAAATCACACTGTAGGACCTGGAATATGGTGAGAAACTCTGAAAAAGTCGAAAAAAGAGAAAATCACACTCTAGGACTTGGAATATGATGAGAAACCCTGAAAAAGTCAAAAAAATGAGAATATCACACTGTAGTACCTGGAATATGGTGAGCAACCCTGAAAAAGTCTAAAAATGACAAAAACACACTGTAGGAGCTGGAATATGGCGAGAAACCCTAAAAAAGTCCAAAAATAAGAAATTCACACTTGTAGGACTTGCAATATGGTGAGAAACCCTGAAAAAGTCGAAAAATGAGAAAATCACGCAGTAGTACCTGGAATATGGTGAGAAACACTGAAAAAGTCTTAAAATGAAAAAATCACACTGTAGGACCTGGAATATGGTGAGAAACTCTGAAAATGTCGAAAAATAAGAAATTCACACTTGTAGGACCTGCAATATGGTGAGAAACCCTGAAAAAGTCAAAAAATGAGAAAATCACACTGTAGGACTTGGAATAAAATGAGAAACCGTGAAAAAGACAAAAAATGACAAAAGTACAAGGTAGGAGATGGAATATGGAAAGAAACCGTTAAAAAGTAGAAAAATAAGATATACACACTTGTAGGACATGCAATATGGTGAGAGACCCTGAAAAAGTCTTAAAATGAGATAATCACACTTTAGTACCTGGAATATGGTGAGAAACCCTGAAAAAGTCCAAAAATAAGAAATTCACACGTGTAGGACCTGCAATATGGTGAGAAACCCTGAAAAAGTCGAAACATGAGAAAATCACACTGTAGGACTTGGAATAAGATGAGACACCCTGAAAAAGTCAAAAAATGAGAAAATTTCACTGTAGGACTTGGAATAGGATGAGAAAAGCTGAAAAAGTTGAAAAATGAGAAAATCACAATGTAGAAGATGGAATGTGGTGAGAAAACCTGAAAAAGTCGAAGAATAAGATAATCACACAAGTAAGACCTCCTATATGGTGAGAAACCCTGAAAAAGTCAAAAAATGAGAAAATTACAGACTAGGACATGGAATATGGTAAGAAACCCTTTAAAAGTCGGAAAAAAAGAAAATCACACTGTAGGATTTGGAATATGATGGGAAAACCTGAAAAAGTCAAAAAATGAGAAAATCACACTGTGGAACCTGGAATATGGTGAGAAACTCTGAAAAAGGCAAAAAATTGGATAAATCACACTCTAGGACTTGGAATATGATGAGAAACCCTGAAAAAGTCAAAAATGAGAAAATCAGACTATAGTAGCTGGAATATGGTGAGAAACATTGAAAAAGTCTCAAAATGAGAAAATCACACAGTTGGACCTGCAATATGGTGAGAAACACTGAAACAGTCGAAAAATAAGAAAATCAAACTTGTAGAACCTGCAATATGGTGAGAAACCCTGAAAAATTCCAAAAATGAGAAAATCACACTGTAGGATTTAGAATATGATGAGAAACCGTGAAAAAATAAAAAAATGAGAAAAATACACTGTAGGAGCTGGAATATGGAGAGATACCCTGAAAAGGTTAAAAAATTAGAAAATCACAATTGTAGGACCTCCAATATGGTGAGAAACCCTGAAAAAGTCGAAAAATGAGAAAAACACACAGTAGGACCTGAAATATGGTGAGAAACGGTGAAACAGTCGAAATATAAGAAAATCAAACTTGAAGTACCTGCAATATGGTGAGAAACCCTGAAAAAGTCGAAAAATGAAAAAATCACACTGTAGGATTTGGAATATGATGAGAAACCATGAAAAAGTCAAAAATGAGAAAAATATACTGTAGGAGTTGGAATGTGGTGAGAAAACCTGAAAAAGTCGAAGAATAAGATAATCACACAAGTAAGACCTCCTATATGGTGAGAAACCCTGAAAAAGTCGAAAAATGAGAAAATTACAGACTAGGACATGGAATATGGTAAGAAACCCTTTAAAAGTCGGAAAAAGAGAAAATCACACTGTAGGATTTGGAATATGATGGGAAAACCTGAAAAAGTCAAAAAATGAGAAAATCACACTGTGGAACCTGGAATATGGTGAGAAACTCTGAAAAAGTCGAAAAATTGGAAAAATCACACTCTAGGACTTGGAATATGATGAGAAACCCTGAAAAAGTCAAAAATGAGAAAATCAGACTGTAGTAGCTGGAATATGGTGAGAAACATTGAAAAAGTCTCAAAATGAGAAAATCACACAGTTGGACCTGCAATATGGTGAGAAACACTGAAACAGTCGAAAAATAAGAAAATCAAACTTGTAGTACCTGCAATATGGTGAGAAACCCTGAAAAATTCCAAAAATGAGAAAATCACACTGTAGGATTTAGAATATGATGAGAAACCGTGAAAAAGTCAAAAAATGAGAAAAATACACTGTAGAAGCTAGAATATGGTGAGTAAACGCTGAAAAAGTTGAAAAATGAGAAAATCACAATGTAGAAGATGGAATGTGGTGAGAAAACCTGAAAAAGTCGAAGAATAAGATAATCACACAAGTAAGACCTCCTATATGGTGAGAAACCCTGAAAAAGTCGAAAAATGAGAAAATTACAGACTAGGACATGGAATATGGTAAGAAACCCTTTAAAAGTCGGAAAAAAAGAAAATCACACTGTAGGATTTGGAATATGATGAGAAACCGTGAAAAAGTCAAAAAATGAGAAAATACACTGTAGAAGCTAGAATATGGTGAGTAAACCCTGAAAAAGTCGAAAAATAAGAAAATCACACTTGTAGAACCTCCAATATGGTGAGAAACCCTGAAAAAGTCGAAAAATAAGAAAATCACACTTGTAGAACATCCAATATGGTGAGAAACCCTGAAAAAGTCAAAAAATGAGAAAATCACACTGTAGGATGTGGAATATGGTGAGAAACCCTGAAAGATCGAAAAATAAGAAAATCAAACTTGTAGTACCTGCAATATGGTGAGAAACCCTGCAAAAGGAAAAAAATGAGAAAATCACAATATAGGACTTGGAATAAGATGAGAAACCGTGAAAAAGACAAAAAATGACAAAAACACACTGTAGGAGCTGGAATATGGTGAGAAACCCTAAAAAAGTTTAAAAATAAGAAATTCACACTTGTAGGACTTGCAATATGGTGAGAAACCCTGAAATAGTCGAAAAATGAGAAAATCACACTGTAGGACTTGGAATAAGATGAGACACCATGAAAAAGTCAAAAAATGAGAAAATTTCACTGTAGGACTTGGAATAAGATGAGAAACCCTGAAAAAGTTGAAAAATGAGAAAATCACAATGTAGAAGATGGAATATGGTGAGCAATCCTGAAAAAGTCAAAAAATGAGAAAATCACACTGTAGGACCTGGAATATGGTGAGAAACTCTGAAAAAGTCGAAAAAAGAGAAAATCACACTCTAGGACTTGGAATATGATGAGAAAACCTGAAAAAGTCAAAAAAATGAGAAAATCACACTGTAGTACCTGGAATATGGTGAGCAACCCTGAAAAAGTCTAAAAATGACAAAAACACACTGTAGGAGCTGGAATATGGTGAGAAACCCTAAAAAAGTCCAAAAATAAGAAATTCACACTTGTAGGACTTGCAATATGGTGAGAAACCCTGAAAAAGTCGAAAAATCAGAAAATCACGCAGTAGTACCTGGAATATGGTGAGAAACACTGAAAAAGTCTTAAAATGAGAAAATCACACTGTAGGACCTGGAATATGGTGAGAAACTCTGAAAATGTCGAAAAATATGAAATTCACACTTGTAGGACCTGCAATATGGTGAGAAACCCTGAAAAAGTCAAAAAATGAGAAAATCACACTGTAGGACTTGGAATAAAATGAGAAACCGTGAAAAAGACAAAAAATGACAAAAGTACACGGTAGGAGATGGAATATGGAAAGAAACCGTTAAAAAGTAGAAAAATAAGATATACACACTTGTAGGACATGCAATATGGTGAGAGACCCTGAAAAAGTCTTAAAATGAGATAATCACACTTTAGTACCTGGAATATGGTGAGAAACCCTGAAAAAGTCCAAAAATAAGAAATTCACACGTGTAGGACCTGCAATATGGTGAGAAACCCTGAAAAAGTCGAAAAATGAGAAAATCACACTGTAGGACTTGGAATAAGATGAGACACCCTGAAAAAGTCAAAAAATGAGAAAATTTCACTGTAGGACTTGGAATAGGATGAGAAAAGCTGAAAAAGTTGAAAAATGAGAAAATCACAATGTAGAAGATGGAATGTGGTGAGAAAACCTGAAAAAGTCGAAGAATAAGATAATCACACAAGTAAGACCTCCTATATGGTGAGAAACCCTGAAAAAGTCGAAAAATGAGAAAATTACAGACTAGGACATGGAATATGGTAAGAAACCCTTTAAAAGTCAGAAAAAAAGAAAATCACACTGTAGGATTTGGAATATGATGGGAAAACCTGAAAAAGTCAAAAAATGAGAAAATCACACTGTGGAACCTGGAATATGGTGAGAAACTCTGAAAAAGGCGAAAAATTGAATAAATCACACTCTAGGACTTGGAATATGATGAGAAACCCTGAAAAAGTCAAAATTGAGAAAATCAGACTATAGTAGCTGGAATATGGTGAGAAACATTGAAAAAGTCTCAAAATGAGAAAATCACACAGTTGGACCTGCAATATGGTGAGAAACACTGAAACAGTCGAAAAATAAGAAAATCAAACTTGTAGTACCTGCAATATGGTGAGAAACCCTGAAAAATTCCAAAAATGAGAAAATCACACTGTAGGATTTAGAATATGATGAGAAACCGTGAAAAAGTCAAAAAATGAGAAAAATACACTGTAGAAGCTAGAATATGGTGAGTAAACCCTGAAAAAGTCGAAAAATAAGAAAATCACACTTGTAGAACCTCCAATATGGTGAGAAACCCTGAAAAAGTCGAAAAATAAGAAAATCACACTTGTAGAACATCCAATATGGTGAGAAACCCTGAAAAAGTCAAAAAATGAGAAAATCACACTGTAGGATGTGGAATATGGTGAGAAACCCTGAAAGCTCGAAAAATAAGAAAATCAAACTTGTAGTACCTGCAATATGGTGAGAAACCCTGCAAAAGGCAAAAAATGAGAAAATCACAATATAGGACTTGGAATAAGATGAGAAACCGTGAAAAAGACAAAAAATGACAAAAACACACTGTAGGAGCTGGAATATGGTGAGAAACCCTAAAAAAGTTTAAAAATAAGAAATTCACACTTGTAGGACTTGCCATATGGTGAGAAACCCTGAAAAAGTCGAAAAATGAGAAAATCACACTGTAGGACTTGGAATAAGATGAGACACCATGAAAAAGTCAAAAAATGAGAAAATTTCACTGTAGGACTTGGAATAAGATGAGAAACCCTGAAAAAGTTGAAAAATGAGAAAATCACAATGTAGAAGATGGAATATGGTGAGCAATCCTGAAAAAGTCAAAAAATGAGAAAATCACACTGTAGGACCTGGAATATGGTGAGAAACTCTGAAAAAGTCGAAAAAAGAGAAAATCACACTCTAGGACTTGGAATATGATGAGAAAACCTGAAAAAGTCAAAAAAATGAGAAAATCACACTGTAGTACCTGGAATATGGTGAGCAACCCTGAAAAAGTCTAAAAATGACAAAAACACACTGTAGGAGCTGGAATATGGTGAGAAACCCTAAAAAAGTCCAAAAATAAGAAATTCACACTTGTAGGACTTGCAATATGGTGAGAAACCCTGAAAAAGTCGAAAAATCAGAAAATCACGCAGTAGTACCTGGAATATGGTGAGAAACACTGAAAAAGTCTTAAAATGAGAAAATCACACTGTAGGACCTGGAATATGGTGAGAAACTCTGAAAATGTCGAAAAATATGAAATTCACACTTGTAGGACCTGCAATATGGTGAGAAACCCTGAAAAAGTCAAAAAATGAGAAAATCACACTGTAGGACTTGGAATAAAATGAGAAACCGTGAAAAAGACAAAAAATGACAAAAGTACACGGTAGGAGATGGAATATGGAAAGAAACCGTTAAAAAGTAGAAAAATAAGATATACACACTTGTAGGACATGCAATATGGTGAGAGACCCTGAAAAAGTCTTAAAATGAGATAATCACACTTTAGTACCTGGAATATGGTGAGAAACCCTGAAAAAGTCCAAAAATAAGAAATTCACACGTGTAGGACCTGCAATATGGTGAGAAACCCTGAAAAAGTCGAAAAATGAGAAAATCACACTGTAGGACTTGGAATAAGATGAGACACCCTGAAAAAGTCAAAAAATGAGAAAATTTCACTGTAGGACTTGGAATAGGATGAGAAAAGCTGAAAAAGTTGAAAAATGAGAAAATCACAATGTAGAAGATGGAATGTGGTGAGAAAACCTGAAAAAGTCGAAGAATAAGATAATCACACAAGTAAGACCTCCTATATGGTGAGAAACCCTGAAAAAGTCGAAAAATGAGAAAATTACAGACTAGGACATGGAATATGGTAAGAAACCCTTTAAAAGTCAGAAAAAAAGAAAATCACACTGTAGGATTTGGAATATGATGGGAAAACCTGAAAAAGTCAAAAAATGAGAAAATCACACTGTGGAACCTGGAATATGGTGAGAAACTCTGAAAAAGGCGAAAAATTGAATAAATCACACTCTAGGACTTGGAATATGATGAGAAACCCTGAAAAAGTCAAAATTGAGAAAATCAGACTATAGTAGCTGGAATATGGTGAGAAACATTGAAAAAGTCTCAAAATGAGAAAATCACACAGTTGGACCTGCAATATGGTGAGAAACACTGAAACAGTCGAAAAATAAGAAAATCAAACTTGTAGTACCTGCAATATGGTGAGAAACCCTGAAAAATTCCAAAAATGAGAAAATCACACTGTAGGATTTAGAATATGATGAGAAACCGTGAAAAAATAAAAAAATGAGAAAAATACACTGTAGGAGCTGGAATATGGAGAGATACCCTGAAAAGGTTAAAAAATTAGAAAATCACAATTGTAGGACCTCCAATATGGTGAGAAACCCTGAAAAAGTCGAAAAATGAGAAAAACACACAGTAGGACCTGAAATATGGTGAGAAACCGTGAAACAGTCGAAATATAAGAAAATCAAACTTGAAGTACCTGCAATATGGTGAGAAACCCTGAAAAAGTCGAAAAATGAAAAAATCACACTGTAGGATTTGGAATATGATGAGAAACCATGAAAAAGTCAAAAATGAGAAAAATATACTGTAGGAGTTGGAATGTGGTGAGAAAACCTGAAAAAGTCGAAGAATAAGATAATCACACAAGTAAGACCTCCTATATGGTGAGAAACCCTGAAAAAGTCGAAAAATGAGAAAATTACAGACTAGGACATGGAATATGGTAAGAAACCCTTTAAAAGTCGGAAAAAGAGAAAATCACACTGTAGGATTTGGAATATGATGGGAAAACCTGAAAAAGTCAAAAAATGAGAAAATCACACTGTGGAACCTGGAATATGGTGAGAAACTCTGAAAAAGGCGAAAAATTGGAAAAATCACACTCTAGGACTTGGAATATGATGAGAAACCCTGAAAAAGTCAAAAATGAGAAAATCAGACTGTAGTAGCTGGAATATGGTAGAAACATTGAAAAAGTCTCAAAATGAGAAAATCACACAGTTGGACCTGCAATATGGTGAGAAACACTGAAACAGTCGAAAAATAAGAAAATCAAACTTGTAGTACCTGCAATATGGTGAGAAACCCTGAAAAATTCCAAAAATGAGAAAATCACACTGTAGGATTTAGAATATGATGAGAAACCGTGAAAAAATAAAAAAATGAGAAAAATACACTGTAGGAGCTGGAATATGGAGAGATACCCTGAAAAGGTTAAAAAATTAGAAAATCACAATTGTAGGACCTCCAATATGGTGAGAAACCCTGAAAAAGTCGAAAAATGAGAAAAACACACAGTAGGACCTGAAATATGGTGAGAAACCGTGAAACAGTCGAAATATAAGAAAATCAAACTTGAAGTACCTGCAATATGGTGAGAAACCCTGAAAAAGTCGAAAAATGAAAAAATCACACTGTAGGATTTGGAATATGATGAGAAACCATGAAAAAGTCAAAAATGAGAAAAATATACTGTAGGAGTTGGAATGTGGTGAGAAAACCTGAAAAAGTCGAAGAATAAGATAATCACACAAGTAAGACCTCCTATATGGTGAGAAACCCTGAAAAAGTCGAAAAATGAGAAAATTACAGACTAGGACATGGAATATGGTAAGAAACCCTTTAAAAGTCGGAAAAAGAGAAAATCACACTGTAGGATTTGGAATATGATGGGAAAACCTGAAAAAGTCAAAAAATGAGAAAATCACACTGTGGAACCTGGAATATGGTGAGAAACTCTGAAAAAGGCGAAAAATTGGAAAAATCACACTCTAGGACTTGGAATATGATGAGAAACCCTGAAAAAGTCAAAAATGAGAAAATCAGACTGTAGTAGCTGGAATATGGTAGAAACATTGAAAAAGTCTCAAAATGAGAAAATCACACAGTTGGACCTGCAATATGGTGAGAAACACTGAAACAGTCGAAAAATAAGAAAATCAAACTTGTAGTACCTGCAATATGGTGAGAAACCCTGAAAAATTCCAAAAATGAGAAAATCACACTGTAGGATTTAGAATATGATGAGAAACCGTGAAAAAGTCAAAAAATGAGAAAAATACACTGTAGAAGCTAGAATATGGTGAGTAAACCCTGAAAAAGTCGAAAAATAAGAAAATCACACTTGTAGAACCTCCAATATGGTGAGAAACCCTGAAAAAGTCGAAAAATAAGAAAATCACACTTGTAGAACCTCCAAAATGGTGAGAAACCCTGAAAAAGTCAAAAAATGAGAAAATCACACTGTAGGACCTGGAATATGGTGAGAAACCCTGAAAGCTCGAAAAATAAGAAAATCAAACTTGTAGTACCTGCAATATGGTGAGAAACCCTGCAAAAGGCAAAAAATGAGAAAATCACAATATAGGACTTGGAATAAGATGAGAAACCGTGAAAAAGACAAAAAATGACAAAAACACACTGTAGGAGCTGGAATATGGTGAGAAACCCTAAAAAAGTCCAAAAATAAGAAATTCACACTTGTAGGACTTGCAATATGGTGAGAAACCCTGAAAAAGTCGAAAAATGAGAAAATCACACTGTAGGACTTGGAATAAGATGAGACACCATGAAAAAGTCAGAAAATGAGAAAATTTCACTGTAGGACTTGGAATAAGATGAGAAACCCTGAAAAAGTTGAAAAATGAGAAAATCACAATGTAGAAGATGGAATATGGTGAGCAAAAAATGAGAAAATCACACTGTAGGACCTGGAATATGGTGAGAAACTCTGAAAAAGTCGAAAAAAGAGAAAATCACACTCTAGGACTTGGAATATGATGAGAAACCCTGAAAAAGTCAAAAAAATGAGAAAATCACACTGTAGTACCTGGAATATGGTGAGCAACCCTGAAAAAGTCTATAAATGACAAAAACACACTGTAGGAGCTGGAATATGGTGAGAAACCCTAAAAAAGTCCAAAAATAAGAAATTCACACTTGTAGGACTTGCAATATGTTGAGAAACCCTGAAAAAGTCGAAAAATGAAAAATCACGCAGTAGTACCTGGAATATGGTGAGAAACACTGAAAAAGTCTTAAAATGAGAAAATCACACTGTAGGACCTGGAATATGGTGAGAAACTCTGAAAATGTCGAAAAATAAGAAATTCACACTTGTAGGACCTGCAATATGGTAAGAAACCCTGAAAAAGTCAAAAAATGAGAAAATCACACTGTAGGACTTGGAATAAAATGAGAAACCGTGAAAAAGACAAAAAATGACAAAAGTACACGGTAGGAGATGGAATATGGAGAGAAACCGTTAAAAAGTAGAAAAATAAGATATACACACTTGTAGGACATGCAATATGGTGAGAGACCCTGAAAAACTCTTAAAATGAGAAAATCACACTGTAGTACCTGGAATATGGTGAGAAACCCTGAAAAAGTCCAAAAATAAGAAATTCACACGTGTAGGACCTGCAATATGGTGAGAAACCCTGAAAAAGTCGAAAAATGAGAAAATCACACTGTAGGACTTGGAATAAGATGAGAAACCCTGAAAAAGTTGAAAAAGGAGAAAATCACAATGTAGAAGATGGAATATGGTGAGCAATCCTGAAAAAGTCAAAAAAATGAGAAAATCACACTGTGGAACCTGGAATATGGTGAGAAACTCTGAAAAAGGCGAAAAATTGGAAAAATCACACTCTAGGACTTGGAATATGATGAGAAACCCTGAAAAAGTCAAAAATGAGAAAATCAGACTGTAGTAGCTGGAATATGGTGAGAAACATTGAAAAAGTCTCAAAATGAGAAAATCACACAGTTGGACCTGCAATATGGTGAGAAACACTGAAACAGTCGAAAAATAAGAAAATCAAACTTGTAGTACCTGCAATATGGTGAGAAACCCTGAAAAATTCCAAAAATGAGAAAATCACACTGTAGGATTTAGAATATGATGAGAAACCGTGAAAAAAGTCAAAAAATGAGAAAAATACACTGTAGAAGCTGGAATATGGTGAGTAAACCCTGAAAAAGTCGAAAAATGAGAAAATCACACTGTAGTACCTGGAATATGGTGAGAAACCCTGAAAAAGTTTAAAAATGAGAAAATCAAACAGTAGGACCTGGAATATGGTGAGAAAACCTGAAAAAGTCAAAAAATGAGAAAATCACAATATAGGACTTGGAATAAGATGAGAAACCGTGAAAAAGACAAAAAATGACAAAAACACACTGTAGGAGCTGGAATATGGTGAGAAACCCTAAAAAAGTCCAAAAATAAGAAATTCACACTTGTAGGACTTGCAATATGGTGAGAAACCCTGAAAAAGTCGAAAAATGAGAAAATCACACTGTAGGACTTGGAATAAGATGAGACACCATGAAAAAGTCAAAAAATGAGAAAATTTCACTGTAGGACTTGGAATAAGATGAGAAACCCTGAAAAAGTTGAAAAATGAGAAAATCACAATGTAGAAGATGGAATATGGTGAGCAATCCTGAAAAAGTCAAAAAATGAGAAAATCACACTGTAGGACCTGGAATATGGTTAGAAACTCTGAAAAAGTCGAAAAAAGAGAAAATCACACTCTAGGACTTGGAATATGATGAGAAAACCTGAAAAAGTCAAAAAAATGAGAAAATCACACTGTAGTACCTGGAATATGGTGAGCAACCCTGAAAAAGTCTAAAAATGACAAAAACACACTGTAGGAGCTGCAATATGGTGAGAAACCCTAAAAAAGTCCAAAAATAAGAAATTCACACTTGTAGGACTTGCAATATGGTGAGAAACCCTGAAAAAGTCGAAAAATGAGAAAATCACGCAGTAGTACCTGGAATATGGTGAGAAACACTGAAAAAGTCTTAAAATGAGAAAATCACCCTGTAGGACCTGGAATATGGTGAGAAACTCTGAAAATGTCGAAAAATAAGAAATTCACACTTGTAGGACGTGCAATATGGTGAGAAACCCTGAAAAAGTCAAAAAATGAGAAAATCACACTGTAGGACTTGGAATAAAATGAGAAACCGTGAAAAAGACAAAAAATGACAAAAGTACACGGTAGGAGATGGAATATGGAGAGAAACAGTTAAAAAGTAGAAAAATAAGATATACACACTTGTAGGACATGCAATATGGTGAGAGACCCTGAAAAACTCTTAAAATGAGAAAATCACACTGTAGTACCTGGAATATGGTGAGAAACCCTGAAAAAGTCCAAAAATAAGAAATTCACACGTGTAGGACCTGCAATATGGTGAGAAACCCTGAAAAAGTCGAAAAATGAGAAAATCACACTGTAGGACTTGGAATAAGATGAGAAACCCTGAAAAAGTTAAAAAATGAGAAAATCACAATGTAGAAGATGGAATATGGTGAGCAATCCTGAAAAAGTCAAAAAATGAGAAAATCACACTGTGGAACCTGGAATATGGTGAGAAACTCTGAAAAAGGCGAAAAATTGGAAAAATCACACTCTAGGACTTGGAATATGATGAGAAACCCTGAAAAAGTCAAAAATGAGAAAATCAGACTGTAGTAGCTGGAATATGGTGAGAAACATTGAAAAAGTCTCAAAATGAGAAAATCACACAGTTGGACCTGCAATATGGTGAGAAACACTGAATCAGTCGAAAAATAAGAAAATCAAACTTGTAGGACCTGCAATATGGTGAGAAACCCTGAAAAAGTCGAAAAATGAGAAAATCACACTGTAGGACTTGGAATAAGATGAGACACCCTGAAAAAGTCAAAAAATGAGAAAATTTCACTGTAGGACTTGGAATAAGATGAGAAACCCTGAAAAAGTTGAAAAATGAGAAAATCACAATGTAGAAGATGTAATATGGTGAGCAATCCTGAAAAAGTCAAAAAATGAGAAAATCACACTGTGGAACCTGGAATATGGTGAGAAACTCTGAAAAAGGCGAAAAATTGGAAAAATCACACTCGAGGACTTGGAATATGATGAGAAACCCTGAAAAAGTCAAAAATGAGAAAATCAGACTGTAGTAGCTGGAATATGGTGAGAAACATTGAAAAAGTCTCAAAATGAGAAAATCACACAGTTGGACCTGCAATATGGTGAGAAACACTGAAACAGTCGAAAAATAAGAAAATCAAAGTTGTAGTACCTGCAATATGGTGAGAAACCCTAAAAAATTCCAAAAATGAGAAAATCAAACTGTAGGATTTAGAATATGATGAGAAACCGTGAAAAAGTCAAAAAATGATTAAAATACACTGTAGAAGCTGGAATATGGTGAGTAAACCCTGAAAAAGTCGAAAAATAAGAAAATCACACTTGTAGAACCTCCAATATGGTGAGAAACCCTGAAAACGTCGAAAAATGAGAAAATCACACTGTAGGACCTGGAATATGTTGAGAAACCCTGAAAAAGTCTTAAAATGAGAAAATCACACTGTAGGACTTGGAATAAGATGAGAAACCCTAAAAAAGTCGAAAAATGAGAAAAATACACTGAAGGAGTTGGAATATGTTGAGAAACCCTGAAAAAGTCTTAAAATGAGAAAATCACACGGTAGGACCTGGAATATGGTGAGAAACTCTGACAAAGTCGAAAAAAGAGAAAATCACACTCTAGGACTTGGAATATGATGAGAAACCCTGAAAAAGTCAAAAAATGAGAAAATCACACTGTAGTACCTGGAATAAGGTGAGAAACCCTGAAAAAGTCTAAAAATGAGAAAATCAAACAGTAGGACCTGGAATATGGTGAGAAACCCTGAAAGATCGAAAAATAAGAAAATCAAAGTTGAAGTACCTGCAATATGGTGAGAAACCGTGAAAAAGTCAAAAAATGAGAAAATCACAATATAGGACTTGGAATAAGATGAGAAACCGTGAAAAAGACAAAAAATGACAAAAACACACTGTAGGAGCTGGAATATGGTGAGAAACCCTGAAAAAGTCCAAAAAATAAGAAATTCACACTTGTAGGACCTGCAATAATGTGAGAAACCCTGAAAAAGTCGAAAAATGAGAAAATCACACTGTAGGACTTGGAATAAGATGAGAAACCGTGAAAAAGAAAAAAAAATGACAAAAACACACTGTAGGAGCTGGAATATTGTGAGAAACCCTGAAAAAGTTCAAAAATAAGAAATACACACTTATAGGATATGCAATATGGTGAGAGACCCTGAAAAAGTCTTAATATTAGAAAATCACACTGTAGGACTTGGGATATGGTGAGAAACCCTGAAAAACATGAAAAATTAGAAAATCAAACTGTAGGACCCGGAATATGCCTAGAATCCCTGAAAAATTCGAAAAATGCAAAAATCACAGTATAGGACTTGGAATATGATGAGAAACCCTGAAAAAGTCCAAAAATAAGAAATTCACACTTGTAGGACCTGCAATATAGTGAGAAACCCTGAAACAGTCGAAAAATGAGAAAATCACACTGTAGAAGATCGAGTATGGTGAGCAACCCTGAAAAATTCAAAAAATTAGAAAAATCACACTGTAGAACCTGGAATATGTTGAGAAACTCTGAAAAAGTCAAAAAATTAGAAAAATCAGACTGTAGGGCTTGGAATATGATGAGAAACCCTGAAAAAGACGAAAAATGAGAAAAATCACACAATAGGATCTGCAGTATGGTGAGAAACACTGAAACAGTCGAAAAATAAGAAAATCAAACTTGTAGTACCTGCAATATGGTGAGAAACCCTGAAAAATTCCAAAAATGAGAAAATCACACTGTAGGATTTGGAATATGATGAGAAACCGTGAAAAAGTCAAAAAATGAGAATAATACACTGTAGGAGCTGGAATATGATGAGAAACCCTGAAAGAGTCGAAAAATAAGAAAACCACACTTGTAGGACCTGGAATATGTTGAGAAACCCTGAAAAAGTCTTAAAATGAGAAAATCACACTGTAGGACTTGGAATATGATGAGAAACCTAAAAAAGTCGAAAAATGAGAAAAATACACTGAAGGAGTTGGAATATGTTGAGAAACCCTGAAAAAGTCTTAAAATGAGAAAATCACACTGTAGGACTTGGAATAAGATGAGAAACCTAAAAAAGTCGAAAAATGAGAAAAATACACTGAAGGAGTTGGAATATGTTGAGAAACCCTGAAAAAGTCGAAAAATAAGAAAACCACACTTGTAGGACCTCCAATATGGTGAAAAACCCTGAAAAAGTCGAAAAATGAGAAAATCACAGTGTAGGACCTTAAATATGGTGAGAAACCCTGAAAAAGTCGAAAAAAGAGAAAATCACGCAGTAGGTCCTGAAATTTGGTCAGAAACACTGAAAAAGTGTAAAATAAGAAAATCACACTGTAGTACCTGGAATATGGTGAGAAACCCTGAAAAAGTCTTAAAATGAGAAAATCACACTTTAGGACATGGAATATGGTGAGAAACCTTGAAAAAGTCAAAAATGAGAAAAATCAAACTGTAGTAAAAGGAATATGGTGATAAAATCTGGAAAAGTTGAAAAATTAGAAAAATCACACTCTAGGACTTGGAATAAGATGAGAAACCCTGAAAAAGTCAAAAAATGAGAAAATCACACTGTAGGACTTGGAATATGATGAGAAACCCTGAAAAAGTCAAAAAATGAGAAAATCACACTGTAGGACTTGGAATAAAATAAGAAACCGTGAAAAAGACAAAAAATGACAAAATGACACGGTAGGAGATGGAATATGGAGAGAAACCGTTAAAAAGTAGAAAAATAAGAGATACACACTTGTAGGACATGCAATATTGTGAGAGACCATGAAAAAGTCTTAAAATGAGAAAATCACACTGTAGTACCTGGAATATGGTGAGAAACCCTGAAAAAGTCCAAAAATAAGAAATTCACACGTGTAGGACCTGCAATATGGTGAGAAACCCTGAAAAAGTCAAAAAATGAGAAAATCACACTGTAGGACTTGGAATAAGATGAGACAACCTGAAAAAGTCAGAAAATGAGAAAATTTCACTGTAGGACTTGGAATAAGATGAGAAACCCTGAAAAAGTTGAAAAATGAGAAAAATCACAATGTAGAAGATGGAATATGGTGAGCAATCCTGAAAAAGTCAAAAAATGAGAAAATCACACTGTGGAACCTGGAATATGGTGAGAAACTCTGAAAAAGTCGAAAAATTGGAAAAATCACACTCTAGGACTTGGAATATGATGAGAAACCCTGAAAAAGTCAAAAATGAGAAAATCAGACTGTAGTAGCTGGAATATGGTGAGAAACATTGAAAAAGTCTCAAAATGAGAAAATCACACAGTTGGACCTGCAATATGGTGAGAAACACTGAAACAGTCAAAAAATAAGAAAATCAAACTTGTAGTACCTGCAATACGGTGAGAAACCCCTGAAAAATTCCAAAAATGAGAAATTCACACTGTAGGATTTAGAATATGATGAGAAACCGTGAAAAAGTCAAAAAATGAGAAAAATACACTGTAGAAGCTGGAATATGGTGAGTAAACCCTGAAAAAGTCGAAAAATAAGAAAATCACACTTGTAGAACCTCCAATATGGTGAGAAACCCTGAAAAAGTTGAAAAATAAGAAAATCACACTTGTAACCTCCAATATGGTGAGAAACCCTGAAAAAGTCTAAAAATGAGAAAATCACACTGTAGGACCTGGAATATGGTGAGAAACCCTGAAAGATCGAAAAATAAGAAAATCAAACTTGTAGTACCTGCAATATGGTGAGAAACCCTGCAAAAGGCAAAAAATGAGAAAATCACAATATAGGACTTGGAATAAGATGAGAAACCGTGAAAAAGACAAAAAATGACAAAAACACACTGTAGGAGCTGGAATATGGTGAGAAACCCTAAAAAAGTCCAAAAATAAGAAATTCACACTTGTAGGACTTGCAATATGGTGAGAAACCCTGAAAAAGTCGAAAAATGAGAAAATCACGCAGTAGTACCTGGAATATGGTGAGAAACACTGAAAAATTCATACTTGTAGGACCTGCAATATGGTGAGGGCTCAACAATTAACAGCATTGTCTCCTCTTCCAGAGAACCTGGGATCAACTATCAGCCACTATATGGTGGCCCATCTCCAGTTCCCCGGGATCAGACAGACAGACAGACAGAGTTAAGGAACGCAGGCCTGCCTGGACTTTCTTTTTTTCTTATCATTTTTAAAAAATGATTATTTATTTATTTATTTATTTATTTATTTATTAGATATAAGTACATGGTAGCAGTCTTCAGACACTCCAGAAGACGGTGTCAGATTCTGGACAATCTAAATCCCTCTTATGGTCTGCATACAGGTACATAAACACAGCCTCACATATACTTCTAAAAATTTAAGATGGGTGGGGCCACTTTACTGCTCAAAAATTAACAGCATTGTCTCCTCTTCCAGAGAACCTGGGTTCAACTACCAGCAACTATATGGTGGCCCATCTCCAGTTCCAGGGGATCAGACAGACAGACAGACATACAGACAGATAGAGATAAGGATGGCAGGCCTGCCTGGTCTTTCTTTCTTTCTTATCCTTTTTAAGAAATGTTTATTTATTTATTAATGTATATTAGATATAAGTACACTGTAGCTGTCTTCAGACACTGAGGAAGAGGGTGTCAGATTCTGGAGAATCTAAATCCCTCTTATGGACTGCAAATGATGTACATAAGCACAGACTCACAATTACTTCCAAAAATTTAAAGATGTGTGGGGCCACTGAAAGGGCTCAACAATTAACAGCATTGTCTCCTCTTCCAGAGAACCTGGGATCAACTACCAGCAACTATATAATGGCCCATCTCCAGTTCCAGGGGATCAGACAGACAGACAGACAGACAGACTAGAATGGCAGGCCTGTCTGGTTTTTCATTCTTTCTTATCCTTTTTAAAACATCTTTCTTTCTTTCTTTCTTTCTTTCTTTCTTTCTTTCTTTCTTTCTTTCTTTCTTTCTTTCTTTATTTATTTATTTATTTATTAGATATAAGTACACTGTAGATGTCTTCAGACACTCCAGAAGAGGGTATCAGTTTCTGGAGAATCTAAATCCCTCTTATGGTCTGCATACAATGTACATAAACACAGCCTCACATATACTTCTAAAAATTTAAAGATGGGTGGGGCCACTTTACTGCTCAAAAATTAACAGCATTGTCTCCTCTTCCAGAGAACCTGGGATCAACTACCAGCAACTATATGGTGGCCCATCTCTAGTTCCAGGGGATCAGACAGACAGACTGACAGACAGAGATAAGGATGGCAGGCCTACCTGGTCTTTCTTTCCTTCTTATGCTTTTAAAAAATGTTTATTTATTTATTTATGTATGTATTTATTAGATATAAGTACAGAGTAGCTGTCTTCAGACACTCCAGAAGAGGGTGTCAGATTACGGAGAATCTAAATCCCTCTTATGGTCTGCATATGATGTATATAAACACAGCCTCACATATACTTCTAAAAATTTAAAGATGGGTGGGGCCACTTAAAGGGCTCAACAAATACCAGCATTGTCTCCTCTTCCAGAGAACCTGGGATCAACTACCAGCAAAAATATGGTGGCGCATCTCCAGTTTCAGGGGATCAGATAGACAGATAGACAAACAGACAAGGAAGGCAGGCCTGCTTGGTTTTTATTTCTTTCTTATCCTTTTTAAAACATGTTTATTTATTTATGTATGTATTTATTAGATATAAGTACACTCTAGCTGTCTTCAGACACTCCAGTAGAGGGTGTCAGATTCTGAAAAATCTAAATCCCTCTTATGGTCTGCATATGATGTACATAAACAAAGCCTCACAAATTCTTCTAAAAATTTAAAGATGGGTGGGGCCACTGAAAGGGCTCAAAAATTAACAGCATTGTCTCCTCTTGCAGAGAAACTGGGATCAACTACCAGCAACTATATGGTGGCCCATCTCCAGTTCCAGGGTATCAGACAGACAGACAGATAGACAGAGATAAGGATGGCAGGCCTGCCTGGTCTTTCTTTCTTTCTTTCTTATGCTTTTTTAAAAATGTTTATTTATTTATTTATTTATTTATTTATTTATTTATTTATTAGATATAAGTACACTGTAGTTGTCTTCAGTCACTCCAGAAGAGGGTGTCAGATTCTGGAGAATATAATTCCCTCTTATGGTCTGCATATGATGTACATAAACACAGAGTCACATATCGTTCTAAAAATTTAAAGATGGGTGGGGACCCAGAAAGGGCTCAATAATTAACAGCATTGACTCCTCTTCCAGAGAACCTGGGATCAACAATGAGCAACTATATGGTGGCCCATCTTTCGTTCCAGTGGATCAGACAGACAGACAGACAGAGATAAGGATGGCAGGCCTGCCTGGTCTTTCTTTTTTTCTTATCCTTTTTAAAAAATGTTTATTTATTTATGTATGTATATATTTTTTTATTTATTTATTTATGTATTTATTAGATATAAGTACAATGTAGCTGTCTTCAGACACTCCAGAAGAGGGTGTCAGAATCTGGAGAATCTAAATCCCTCGTATGGTCTGCATATGATGTACATAAACACAGCCTCACATATACTTCTAAAAATTTAAAGATGGGTGGGGCTACTGAAAGGGCTCAACAACTAACAGCATTGTCTCCTCTTCCAGAGTACCTGGGATCAACTACCAGCAACTATATGGTGGCCCATCTCCAGTTCCAGGGGATCTGACAGATAGAGAGACAGACAGACAGACAGACAAGGTGGCAGGCCTGCCTGGTCTTTCTTTCTTTCTTATCCTTTTTAAAAATGTTTATTAATTTATGTATGTATTTATTAGATAAAAGTACACGGTAGCAGTCTTCAAACACTCCCGAAGAGGGTTTCAGATTCTGGAGAATCTATATCCCTCTTATGATCTGCATATGATGTACATAAACACAGCCTCACATATACTTCTAAAAACTTAAAGATGTGTGGGGCCACTGAAAGGGCTCAACAATTAACAGCATTGTCTCCTCTTCCAGAGAACCTGGGATCAAAAACCAGCAATTATATGGTGGCCCATCTCCAGTTCCGGGGATCAGACAGACAGACAGACAGACAAGGATGGCAGGCCTGCCTGGTCTCTCTTTCTTTATTATCTTTTTTAAAAAATGTTTATTTGTTTATTTATGAATTTATTAGATATAATTACACTGTAGCTGTCTTCAGACACTCCAGTAGAGGGTGTCAGATTCTGGAGAATCTAAATCCTTGTTATGGTCTGCATATGATATACATAAACAGAGACTCACATATACTTCTAAAAATTTAAAGATGGATGGGACCACTGAAAGGGCTCAACAATTAACAGCATTATCTCCTCTCCAGAGAACCTGGGATCAACTACCATCAACTATATGGTGGCCCATCTCCAGTTCCAGGGGATCAGACAGACAGACAGAGAAAGAGACAAGGATAAGGATGGCATGCCTGCCTGGTCTTTCTTTCTTTCTTATCCATTTTTAAAAATGTTTATTTATTTATTTATTTATTTATTTATTTATTTATTTATTTATGTATTTTTTAGATATAAGTACACTGTAGCTGTCTTCAGACACTCCAGTAGAGGGTGTCAGATTCTGGAGAATCTAAATCCCTCTTATGGTCTGCATATGATGTACATAAACACAGCCTCACATATACTTCTAAAAATTTAAAGATGGGTGGGGCCACTGAAAGGGCTCAATAATTAAGAGCATTGTCTCCTCTTCCAGAGAACCTGGGATCAACTACAAGCAACTATATGGTTGCCCATCTCCAGTTCCAGGGGATCAGACAGAGAGACACACAGACAGACAGAGATAAGGATGGAAGGCCTGCCTGGTCTTTCTTTCTTTCTTATCCTTTTTAAAAAATGTTTATTTATTTATTTATTTATTTATTTATGTATTTATTAGATATAAGTACACTGTAGCTATCTTCAGACACTCCAGAAGAGGGTGTCATATTCTGGAGAATCTAAATCCCTCTTATTGTCTGCATATGATGTACATAAACACAGCCTCACATACACCTCTAAAAATTTAAAGATGAGTGGGTCCACTGAAAGGGCTCAACAATTAACAGCATTGTCTCCTCTTCCAGAGAACCTGGGATCAACTACCAGCAACTATATGGTGGCCCATCTCCAGTTCCAGGAGATCAGAAAGACAGACAGACAGACAGAGAAAAGGATGGCAGGCCCTGCCTGGTCTTTCTTTTTTTCTTATCATTTTTTTTTAAAATATTTATTTATTTATTTATTTATTTATTTATTTATTTATTTATTTATTTATTAGACATAAGTACACTGTAGCTGTCTTCAGACACTCCAGAAGAGGGTGTCAGATTCTGGAGAATCTAAATCCCTCTTATAGTCTGCCTATGTTGTACATAAACACAGCCTCACATACACTTCTAAAAATTTAAAGATGAGTGGGGCCACTGAAAGGGCTCAACAATTAACAGCATTGTCTCCTCTTCCAGAGAACCTGGGATCAACTACCAGCAACTATATTGTGGCCCATCTCCAGTTCCAGGAGATCAGACAGACAGACAGACAGACAGAGATAAGGATGGCAGGCCTGCCTGGTCTTTCATTTTTTCTTATCCTTTTAAAAAATGTTTATTTATTTATTTATTTATTCATTTATTTATTAGATATAAGTACCCTGTAGCTGCCTTCAGATACTCCAGAAGAGGGTGTCAGATTCTGGAGAATATAAATCCCTCTTATGGTCTGCATATGATGTACATAAACAAAGCCTCACATATACTTCTAAAAATTTAAAGATGGGTGGGGCCACTGAAGGGCTCAACAATTAACAGCATTGTCTCCTCTTACAGAGAACCTGGGATCAACTACCAGCAAAAATATGGTGGCCCATCTCCAGTTTCAGGGGATCAGACAGACAGACAGACAAACAGACAAGGATGGCAGGCCTGCCTGGTTGTTCTTTCTTTCTTATCCTTTTTGAAAAAATATTTATTTATTTATTTATGTATTTATTAGATATAAGTACACTGTAGAGGTCTTCAGACACTCCAGAAGAGGTTGTCAGATTCTGGAGAATCTAAATCATTCTTATGGTCTGCATATGATGTACATAAACACAGACTCACATTTACTTCCAAAAATTTAAAGATGGGTGGGGCCACTGAAAGGGCTCAACAATTAACAGCATTGTCTCCTCTTCCAGAGAACCTGAGATCAACTACCAGCAACTATATGGTGGCCCATTTCCAGGTCCAGGGAATCAGAAAGACAGATAGACAGACAGACAGAGATAAGGATGGCAGGCCTGCCTGGTATTTCTTTTTTTCTTATCAATTTTTAAAAAAGTTTATTTATTCATTTATTTATTTATTTATTTATTTATTTATTTATTTATTTATTTATTTATTAGAATAAGTACACTGTAGCTGTCTTCAGACACTCCAGAAGAGGGTGTCAGATTCTGGAGAATCTAAATCCCTCTTATAGTCTGCCTATGATGTACATAAACACAGCCTCACATACACTTCTAAAAATTTAAAGATGAGTGGGGCCACTGAAAGGGCTCAACAATTAACAGCATTGTCTCCTCTTCCAGAGAACCTGGGATCAACTATCAGCCACTATATGGTAGCCCATCTCCAGTTCCCCGGGATCAGACAGACAGACAGACAGAGTTAAGGAACGCAGGCCTGCCTGGACTTTCTTTTTTTCTTATCATTTTTAAAAAATGATTATTTATTTATTTATTTATTAGATATAAGTACATGGTAGCAGTCTTCAGACACTCCAGAAGACGGTGTCAGATTCTGGACAATCTAAATCCCTCTTATGGTCTGCATATGAGGTACATAAACACAGCCTCACATATACTTCTAAAAATTTAAAGATGGGTGGGGCCACTTTACTGCTCAAAAATTAACAGCATTGTCTCCTCTTCCAGAGAACCTGGGTTCAACTACCAGCAACTATATGGTGGCCCATCTCCAGTTCCAGGGGATCAGACAGACAGACAGACCTACAGACAGATAGAGATAAGGATGGCAGGCCTGCCTGGTCTTTCTTTCTTTCTTATCCTTTTTAAGAAATGTTTATTTATTTATTAATGTATATTAGAT
The DNA here is from genome assembly GCF_978045245.1 of Mus caroli. Lineage (NCBI taxonomy): Eukaryota > Metazoa > Chordata > Mammalia > Rodentia > Muridae > Mus > Mus caroli. Next base: position 232,957 of record NW_028227414.1, on the reverse strand, counting down.
ATAAGTACACTGTAGCTGTCTTTCTTTCACCCAGGAAAAAGGTTTTATAAAAAGTGTTAAAGTTTTTAAAAATTAAAAAAAAAAAATACCAGATCACCATCACACAGCATTGGCTGTCTTCAGGTGTATCCTTTCAGCCTCCAAAACAAAAAGCAATGGCTGGCTGTCTTCAGGTGTATCCTATTCTCCAGTCTTATTTCCAACCTAAGAGCTGGGCTGAGCTGCCTCATTATGTAATTGCAAACCTTCCTTTGTTTGTCTTTTCCATTTCTAAGACTAACAGGCCTTTTTCTATTTAGAGAATATGCTCATGACTGTTCTTTAGATATAGTAAATATAACTGTTGCTTATAAAACTTGTTTTCTAGGAATTTTTAAAGGGCAATGGCAGAGTTTATTTTTTAAAAATATTTTGCATTTATTTATTTGTGTGAGTGATGAAGCTCAGGTCTTCAAACTCGTCAGGAGGTATGATTACCTCCCCTCTCTCTCAACCCCTCTCTCTCCTCTCTCAATGATTGTGTAAGAATGTTTTGCATGTGTATGCTGTGCCCACAGACTCCAGAACAGAGTATTAGATCCCCTGGAACTGGAGATGGGCCACCATATATAATACTGGTAATTGAGCCCAGGTTCTCTGGAAGAGGAGACAATGCTCTTAATTGTTGAGCCCTCTCTGTAGCCACATCTTTCTTTCTTTTTTTTTTTTTTGAGTATATGTGAGGCTGTGTTTATATACATCATATGCAGACAATAAGAATGATTTAGATTCTTCAGAATCTGACACCCTCTTCTGGACTGTCTGAAGATAGCTACAGCATACTTAAATATAATAAATAAATAAATCTTTAAAAAGAAAAGGAAAAGTAAAAAAGAAAGAACAGGCCTGCCATATGCATGTTCATAGAGGAAAATGGAAGAGACCCCAAACTAACCTCAGCAGGGTGCTTCCTTCTGGATGGTAGCTCACAGTTTCATCCCAGCAAGACAGGCAAATCACTGAGTTCAAGGACAGTAAGGTTCAGGACAGCCAAGGTTAGGAAGGAAAAGGGTCTATGTTGAGAATACAAACCTACAAAACAACAACTAGGAAAAAGAAGTGACAGTGTAACTTGGGGTAGGGTACCAACAAGAGAAAGCTTTCTGTTACCACTTACAAACACCAGTAGCCTTGCACCCTTCTGCCCAGGTCCCTGCCTTCCTTTCTAGGAATTCTAAGGATGCCAGGGTGTGGGGGAATCCAGATTAACTTTTTAATAACAAAGACTTGGTCTTTGATGTCTATAGGAAGCCCTTCTCAGTGCCTTTAACTACCAATGAACTTTCAGGGCTGTGACTCAACTGTAACAAGGAACAGAGCTAAGAACCTGCAGCCTTTGAAAACAACTATTTTTTTAAAGTGGGGGACACAAATCAGCAGTAGAACCCCTCAGGTTCAGCCATAATACTTGTTAGGGAAACAGCCTCAATGTCCGGAGCTGAGGTCTCATGGGTGAACTGCTTCAAACTCTGAGTATCATTGAAAGAAAGAAAAGATATCATGTGGTTTCTTAATTTATTTATTTTATTATTTCTATTTTTTTTGTTTTCTTTTGTTTTGTTTTAGAAAAGGCCTCAGTCTGTAGCTATGGCTGACCTAGGACAGACTACATGTGTTAATTAGGGTTTCACAGTTGAGAAACAGACCATAACTATGTAAGACTTAGAAAACCCAACAGTCAGTGGTGGCTCGAGCTCTTAATGAGAGCACTCTGGAGGCAGAGGCAGTCAGTTTCTGAGTTCGAGGCCAGCCTGGTTAAAGACAGGGATAGGCAGGGCTAGGCAAGGCAGGGCTGGGCTAGGCTAGGCTTGGCAAGGGGCTGGGCTAGGCAAGGCAAGGGGCTAGGCTAGGCAACGCAAGGGGCTAGGCAAGACAGACAGACAGAGAGAAAGACAGACAAGGATGGAAGCCTGCCTGGTTTTTCTTTCTTTCTTATCCCTTTTAAAAAATGTATATTTATTTATTTATTTATTTATGTATTTATTAGATATAAGTACACTGTAGCTGTCTTCAGACACTCCAGAAGAGGGTTTCAGATTCTGGAGAATCTATATCCCTCTTATGGTCTGCATATGATGTACATAAACACAGCCTCACATATACTTCTAAAAATTTAAAGATGGGTAGGACCACTGAAAGGGCTCAACAATTAACATCATTGTCTCCTCTTCCAGAGAACCTGGGATCAACTACCAGCAACTATATGGTGGCCCATCTCCAGTTCCAGGGGATCAGACAGACAGACAGAGATACAGACAGATAGAGTTAAGGATGGCAGGCCTACCTGGTCTTTCATTCTTTCTTATCCTTTTAAAAAATGTTTATTTATTTATTTATTTATTTATTTATTTATTTATTTATTTATTTATTCGATATAAGTACACTGTAGCTGTCTTCAGACACTCCAGAAGAGGGTGTCAGATTCTGGAGAATATAAATCCCTCTTATGGTCTGCATATGATGTACATGAACACAGCCTCACATATACTTATAAAAATTTAAAGATGGGTGGGGCCACTGAAAGGAACCAACAATTAACAGCATTGTCTCCTCTTCCAGAGAACCTGGGATCAACTACCAGCAACTATATGGTGGCCCATCTCCAGTTCCAGGCGATCAGACAGACAGACAGACATACAGACAAGGATGGCAGGCCTTCTGGTTTTTATTTCTTTCTTATCCGTTTAAATAGGTTTATTTATTTATTTATGAATTTATTATATATAAGTACACTGTAGCTGTCTTCAGACACTCAGGAAGAGGGTGTCAGATTCTGGAGAATCTAAGTCCCTCTTATGATATGCATATGATGTACATAAAAACAGCTTCACATTTATTTCTAAAAATTTAAAGATGGGTGGGGCCACTGTGAGGGCTCAACAATTAACAGCATTGTCTCCTCTTCCAGAGAACCTGGGATCAACTACCAGCAACTATATGGTGGCCCATCTCCAGATCCAGGGGATCAGAGAGACAGACAGACAGAAAGACAGACAAGGATGGCAGGCCTGCCTGGTTTTTCTTTCTTTCTTATCCTTTTTAAAACATGTTTATTTATTTATTTATGTATTTATTAGATATAAGTACACTGTAGCTGTCTTCAGACACTCCAGAAGAGGGTATCAGATTCTGGAGAATATAAATCCCTCTTATGGTCTACATACAATGTACATAAACACAGCCTCACATATACTTCTAAAAATTTAAAGATGTGTGGGGCCACTGAAAGGGCTCAACAATTAACAGCATTGTCTCCTCTTCCAGAGAACCTGGAATTAAACTACCAGCAACTATGTGGTGGCCCATCTCCAGTTCCAGGGGATCAGACAGACAGACAGACAGACAGACAGACAGAGATATGGATGGCAGGCCTGCTAGTCTTTCTTTTTTTCTTATCCTTTTTAAAAAATGTTTATTTATTTATTTATTTATTTATTTATTTATTTATTTATTTATTTATTTATTTATTTATTTATTAGATATAAGTACACTGTAGCTGTCTTCAGACACTCCAGAAGAGGGTATCAGATTCTGGAGAATCTAAATACGTCTTATGGTCTGCATATGATGTACATAACACAGCCTCACATATATTTCTAAATATTTAAAGATGTGTGGGGCCACTGAAAGGGCTCAACAATTAACAGCATTGTCTCCTCTTCCAGAGAACCTGGTTCAACTACCAGCAACTATATGGTGGCCCATCTCCAGTTCCAGGGAATCAGACAGACAGACAGACAGACAGATATAAGGATGGAAGGCCTGCCTGGATTTTCTTTCTTTATTATCCTTATTTAAAAATGTTTATTTGTTTATTTATGTATTTATTAGACATAAGTACACTGTAGCTGTCTTCAGACACTCCAGAAGAGGGTGTCATATGCTGGAGAATCTAAATCCCTCTTATGGTCTGCATTTGATGTACATAAACATAGCCTCACATATACTTCTAAAAATTTAAAGATGGGTGGGGCCACTGAAAGGGCTCAACAATTAACAGCATTATCTCCTTTTCCAGAGAACCTGGGATCAACTACCAGCAACTATATGGTGTCCCATCTCCAGTTACAGGGGATCAGACAGACAGACAGACAGACAGAAAGTGATAAGGATGGCAGGCCTGCATGGTCTTTCTTTCTTTCTTCTCCGTTTAAAAAAAATGTTTATTTATTTATTTATTTTTATTTATTTATTTATTTATTTATTTATTTATTTATTTTTAATGTATTTATTAGATATAAGTACACAATACTTGTCTTCAGACACTCCAGAAGAGGTTGTCAGATTCTGGAAAATCTAAATCCCTCTTATGGTCTGCATATGATGTACATAAACACAGCCTCACATATACTTCTAAAAATTTAAAGATGGGTGGGGCCACTAAAAGGGATCAACAATTAACAGCATTGTCTCCTCTTCCAGAGAACCTGGGATCAATAACCAGTAATTATATGGTGGCCCATCTCCAGTTCCAGGGGATCAGACAGACACACAGACAGACAGACAGAGATAAGGATGGCAGGCCTGCCTGGTCTTTCTTTCTTTCTTATCATTTTAAAAAAGGTTTATTTATTTATTTATGTATTTATTAGATATAAGTACACTATAGCTATCTTCAGACACTCCAGAAGAGGGTGTTTGATTCTGCAGAACGTAAATCCCATTTATGTTCTGCATATGATGTACATAAACACAGCCTCACATATTCTTCTAAAAATTTAAAGATGGTTGGGGCCACTGAAAGGAACCAACAATTAACAGCATTGTCTCCTCTTCCAGAGAACCTGGGATCAACTACCAGCAACTATATGTTGGCCCATCTCCAGTTTCAGGGGATCAGACAGACAAACAGACAGACAGAAAGAGAGAGATAAGGATGGCAGGCCTGCCTGGTCTTTCTTTCTTTCTTATCCTTTTTAAAAAATGTTTATTTATTTATTTATGTATTTTTTAGATATAAGTACACTGTAGCTGTCTTCAGACACTCCAGAAGAGGGTGTCAGATTCTGGAGAATCTAAATCCCTCTTATGGTCTGCATATGATGTACATAAACACAGCCTCACATATACTTCTAAAAATTTAAAGATGGGTGGGGTCACTAAAGAAAGGGCTCAACAATTAACAGCATTGTCTCCTCTTCCAGAGAACCTGGGATGAACTACCAGCAACTATATGGTGGCCCATCTCCAGTTCCAGGGTATCAGATAGACAGACAGACAGACAGAGATAAGGATGGCAGGCGTGCCTGGTCTTTCTTTCTTTATTATACTGTTGAAAAAATGTTTATTTATTTATTTATTTATTTTTATTTATGTATTTATTAGATATAAGTACACTGTAGCTGTCTTCAGACACTCTAGAAGAGGGTCTCATCTTCTGGAGAATCTAAATCCCTCTTATGGTCTTCATATGATGTACATAAACACAGCCTCACATATACTTCTAAAAATTTAAAGATGGGTGGGCCCACTGAAAGGGCTCAACCATTAACAGCATTGTCTCTTCTTCCAGAGAACGTGGGATCAACTACCAGCAACTATATGGTGGCCCATCTCAAGTTGCAGGGGATAAGACAGACAGACAGACAGACAGAGATAAGGATGGCAGGCCTGCCTGGTCTTTCTTTCTTTCTTATCCTGTTTAAAAAATGTTTATTTATTTATTTATTTATTTATTTATTTATTTATTTATTTAATATAAGTACACTGTAGCTGTCTTCAGACACTCCAGAAGAGGGTGTCAGATTCTGGAGAATCTAAATCACATTTATGGTCTGCATAAGATGTACATAAACACAGCCTCACATATACTTCTAAATATTTAAAGATGGGTGGCGCCACTGAAAGGGCTCAACAATTAACAGCATTGTATCCTCTTCCAGAGAACCTGGGATCAACTACCAGCAACACTATGGTGGCCCATCTACAGTTCCAGGGTATCAGACAGACAGACAGACAGACAGACAGAGATAAGGGTGGCAGGCCTGCCCGGTCTTTCTTACTTTTTTATCCTTTTAAAAAAATGTTTATTTATTTATTTATTTATTTATTTATTTATTCATTCATTTATTTATTTATTTATTTATGTATTTATTAGATATAAGTAAACTGTATCTGTCTTCAGACACTCCAGAAGAGGGTGTCAGATTCTGGAGAATCTAAATCCCTCTTATGGTCTGCATATGATGTACATAAACACAGCCTCACATATACTTCTAAAATTTTAAAGATGGGTGGAGCCACAGAAAGGGCTCAACAATTAACAGCATTGTCTCCTCTTCCAGAGAACCTTGGATAAACTACCAGCAACTACATGGTGGCCCATATCCAGTACCAGAGGATCAGACAGACAGACAGGCAGACAGACAGAGATAAGGATGGCAGGCTTGCCTGGTCTTTCTTTCTGTCTTATCCTTTTTAAAAAATGTTTATTTATTTATTTATTCATGTATTTATTATATTTACGTACACTGTAGCTGTCTTCAGACACTCCAGAAGAGGGTGTCAGTTTCTGGAGAATCTAAATCACTCTTATGGTCTGAATATGATGTACATAAACACAGCCTCAGATATACTTATAAAAATTTAATGAAGGGTGGGGCCACTGAAAGGGCTCAATAATTTACAGCATTGTCTCCTCTTCCAGAGAACCTTGGATAAACTACCAGCAACTACATGGTGGCCCATATCCAGTACCAGAGGATCAGACAGACAGACAGGCAGACAGACAGAGATAAGGATGGCAGGCCTGCCAGGTCTTTCTTTCTTTCTTGTCCTTTTTAAAAAATGTTTATTTATTTATGTATTTATTATATATAAGTACTCTGTAGCTATCTACAGACACTCCAGAAGAGGGTGTCAGATTCTGAAGAATCTAAAACCATCTTATGGTCTGCATATGATGTACATAAACACAGCCTCAGATATACTTCTAAAAATTTAAAGATGGGTGGGGCCACTGAAAGGGCTCAACAATTAACAGCATTGTCTCCTCTTCCAGAGAACCTGGGATCAACTACCAGCAACTATATGGTGACCTATCTTCAGTTCCAAAGGATCATATAGAGAGACAGACAGACAGACAGAAATGAGGATGGCAGGCCTGCCTGGTCTTTCTTTCTTTCTTATCCATTTGAAAAAATGTTTACTTATTAATTAATTAATTAATTAATTTATTTATTTATTTATTTATTAGATATAAGTACACTGTAGCTGTCTTCAGACACTCCAGAAGAGGGTGTGAGATTCAGGTAATCTAAATACCTCTTATGGTCTGCATATGAAGTACATAAACACAGACTCAAGTATACTTCTAAAAATTTAAAGATGGGTGGGTCCAAAGAATGGGCTCAACAATTAACAGCTTTGTCTCCTCTTCCAGAGAACCTGGGATCAACTACCAGCAACTATATGGTGGCCCATCTGCAGTTCCAGGGATCAGACAGACAGACAGACAGACACAGATAAGGATGGCAGGCCTGCCTGGTCTTTCTTTCTTACTTATCCTGTTTAAAAAATGTTTATTTATTTATTTATTTATATATTTATGTATTTATTAGATATAAGTACACTGTAGCTGTCTTCAGACACTCCAGAAGAGGGTGTCAGATTCTGGAGAATTTAAATCACTCTTATGGTCTGCATATGATGTACATAAATACAGCCTCACATTTACCTCTAAATATTTAAAGATGGGTGGGGCCACTGAGAGGGCTCAACAATTAACAGCATTGTCTCCTCTTCCAGATAACATTGGATAAACTACCAGCAACTATATGGTGGCCCATCTCCAGTTCCAGGGTATCAGACAGACAGACAGAGAGACAGAGATAAGGATGGAGGCCTGCCTGGTCTTTCTTTCTTTCTTTCTTATACTTTAAAAAAATGTTTATTTATTTATTTATTTATTTATTTATTTATTTATTTATTTATTTATGTATTTATTAGAAATAAGTACACTGTAGCTGTCTTCAGACACTCTAGAAGAGGGTCTCATTTTCTGGAGAATCTAAATCCCTCTTATGGTCTTCATATGATGTACATAAACACAGCCTCACATATACTTCTAAAAATTTAAAGATGGGTGGGACCACTGAAAGGGCTCAACAATTAACAGCATTGTCTCTTCTTACAGAGAACTTGGGATCAACTACCAGCAACTATATGGTGGCCCATCTCAAGTTCCAGGGGATAAGACAGACAGACAGACAGACAGACAGAGATAAGGATGGCAGGCCTGCCTGATTTTTCTTTCTTTCTTATCCTTTTAAAAAATGTTTATTTATTTGTTTATTTGTTTATTTATTTATTTATTTATTTATTTATTTATCAGATATAAGTACACTGTAGCTGTCTTCAGACTCTCCAGAAGAGGGTGTCAGATTCTGGAGAATCTATATCCCTCTTATGGTCTGCATATGATGTACATGAACACAGCCTCACATATACTTCTAAAAATTTAAAGATGGGTGGGGCCACTGAAGGGCTCAAAAATTAACAGCATTGTCTCCTCTTCCAGAGAACCTGGGATCAACTACCAGCAACTATATGGTGGCCCATCTCGAGTCCAAGGGGATCAGACAGACTGTAGACAGACAGAAAGACAGACAGAGATAAGGATGGCAGGCCTGCCTGGTCTTTCTTTCTTTCTTATCCTGTTTAAAAAATGTTTATTTATTTATTTATTTATTTATTTATTTATTTATTTATTTATTTAATATAAGTACACTGTAGCTGTCTTCAGACACTCCAGAAGAGGGTGTCAGATTCTGGAGAATCTAAATCACATTTATGGTCTGCATAAGATGTACATAAACACAGCCTCACATATACTTCTAAATATTTAAAGATGGGTGGCGCCACTGAAAGGGCTCAACAATTAACAGCATTGTATCCTCTTCCAGAGAACCTGGGATCAACTAAAAGCAACACTATGGTGGGCCATCTACAGTTCCAGGGTATCAGACAGACAGACAGACAGACAGACAGAGATAAGGGTGGCAGGCCTGCCCGGTCTTTCTTACTTTTTTATCCTTTTAAAAAAATGTTTATTTATTTATTTATTTATTCATTCATTTATTTATTTATTTATTTATGTATTTATTAGATATAAGTAAACTGTATCTGTCTTCAGACACTCCAGAAGAGGGTGTCAGATTCTGGAGAATCTAAATCCCTCTTATGGTCTGCATATGATGTACATAAACACAGCCTCAGATATACTTCTAAAATTTTAAAGATGGGTGGAGCCACAGAAAGGGCTCAACAATTAACAGCATTGTCTCCTCTTCCAGAGAACCTTGGATAAACTACCAGCAACTATATGGTGGCCCATCTCCAGTTCTAGGGTATCACACAGACAGACAGACAGACAGAGATAAGGGTGGCAGGCTTGCCTGGTCTTTCTTTCTGTCTTATCCTTTTTAAAAAATGTTTATTTATTTATTTATTCATGTATTTATTATATTTACGTACACTGTAGCTGTCTTCAGACACTCCAGAAGAGGGTGTCAGTTTCTGGAGAATCTAAATCACTCTTATGGTCTGAATATGATGTACATAAACACAGCCTCAGATATACTTATAAAAATTTAATGAAGGGTGGGGCCACTGAAAGGGCTCAATAATTTACAGCATTGTCTCCTCTTCCAGAGAACCTTGGATAAACTACCAGCAACTACATGGTGGCCCATATCCAGTACCAGAGGATCAGACAGACAGACAGGCAGACAGACAGAGATAAGGATGGCAGGCCTGCCAGGTCTTTCTTTCTTTCTTGTCCTTTTTAAAAAATGTTTATTTATTTATGTATTTATTATATATAAGTACTCTGTAGCTATCTACAGACACTCCAGAAGAGGGTGTCAGATTCTGAAGAATCTAAAACCATCTTATGGTCTGCATATGATGTACATAAACACAGCCTCAGATATACTTCTAAAAATTTAAAGATGGGTGGGGCCACTGAAAGGGCTCAACAATTAACAGCATTGTCTCCTCTTCCAGAGAACCTGGGATCAACTACCAGCAACTATATGGTGACCTATCTTCAGTTCCAAAGGATCATATAGAGAGACAGACAGACAGACAGAAATGAGGATGGCAGGCCTGCCTGGTCTTTCTTTCTTTCTTATCCATTTGAAAAAATGTTTACTTATTAATTAATTAATTAATTAATTAATTTATTTATTTATTTATTTATTTATTTATTAGATATAAGTACACTGTAGCTGTCTTCAGACACTCCAGAAGAGGGTGTGAGATTCAGGTAATCTAAATACCTCTTATGGTCTGCATATGAAGTACATAAACACAGACTCAAGTATACTTCTAAAAATTTAAAGATGGGTGGGTCCAAAGAATGGGCTCAACAATTAACAGCTTTGTCTCCTCTTCCAGAGAACCTGGGATCAACTACCAGCAACTATATGGTGGCCCATCTGCAGTTCCAGGGATCAGACAGACAGACAGACAGACACAGATAAGGATGGCAGGCCTGCCTGGTCTTTCTTTCTTACTTATCCTGTTTAAAAAATGTTTATTTATTTATTTATTTATATATTTATGTATTTATTAGATATAAGTACACTGTAGCTGTCTTCAGACACTCCAGAAGAGGGTGTCAGATTCTGGAGAATTTAAATCACTCTTATGGTCTGCATATGATGTACATAAATACAGCCTCACATTTACCTCTAAATATTTAAAGATGGGTGGGGCCACTGAGAGGGCTCAACAATTAACAGCATTGTCTCCTCTTCCAGATAACATTGGATAAACTACCAGCAACTATATGGTGGCCCATCTCCAGTTCCAGGGTATCAGACAGACAGACAGAGAGACAGAGATAAGGATGGAGGCCTGCCTGGTCTTTCTTTCTTTCTTTCTTATACTTTAAAAAATGTTTATTTATTTATTTATTTATTTATTTATTTATTTATTTATTTATTTATTTATGTATTTATTAGAAATAAGTACACTGTAGCTGTCTTCAGACACTCTAGAAGAGGGTCTCATTTTCTGGAGTATCTAAATCCCTCTTATGGTCTTCATATGATGTACATAAACACAGCCTCACATATACTTCTAAAAATTTAAAGATGGGTGGGCCCACTGAAAGGGCTCAACAATTAACAGCATTGTCTCTTCTTACAGAGAACTTGGGATCAACTACCAGCAACTATATGGTGGCCCATCTCAAGTTCCAGGGGATAAGACAGACAGACAGACAGACAGACAGAGATAAGGATGGCAGGCCTGCCTGATTTTTCTTTCTTTCTTATCCTTTTAAAAAATGTTTATTTATTTGTTTATTTGTTTATTTATTTATTTATTTATTTATTTATTTATTTATCAGATATAAGTACACTGTAGCTGTCTTCAGACTCTCCAGAAGAGGGTGTCAGATTCTGGAGAATCTATATCCCTCTTATGGTCTGCATATGATGTACATGAACACAGCCTCACATATACTTCTAAAAATTTAAAGATGGGTGGGGCCACTGAAGGGCTCAAAAATTAACAGCATTGTCTCCTCTTCCAGAGAACCTGGGATCAACTACCAGCAACTATATGGTGGCCCATCTCGAGTCCAAGGGGATCAGACAGACTGTAGACAGACAGAAAGACAGACAGAGATAAGGATGGCAGGCCTGCCTGGTTTTTCTTTCTTTCTTATCCTGTTTAAAAAATGTTTATTTATTTATTTATTTATTTATTTATTTATTTATTTATTTATTTATTTGATATAAGTACACTGTAGCTGTCTTCAGACACTCCAGAAGAGGGTGTCAGATTCTGGAGAATCTAAATCACATTTATGGTCTGCATAAGATGTACATAAACACAGCCTCACATATACTTCTAAATATTTAAAGATGGGTGGCGCCACTGAAAGGGCTCAACAATTAACAGCATTGTATCCTCTTCCAGAGAACCTGGGATCAACTACCAGCAACACTATGGTGGCCCATCTACAGTTCCAGGGTATCAGACAGACACAGAGACAGACAGACAGACAGAGATAAGGGTTGCAGGCCTGCCCGGTCTTTCTTACTTTCTTATCCTTTTTAAAAAATGTTTATTCATTTATTTATTTATTTATTTATTTATTTATTTATTTATTTATTTATTCATTTATTTATTTATTTATTTATTTATTTATTTATTTATTAGATATAAGTAAACTGTAGCTGTCTTCAGACACTCCAGAAGAGGGTGTCAGATTCTGGAGAATCTAAATCCCTCTTATGGTCTGCATATGATGTACATAAACACAGCCTCACATATACTTCTAAAATTTTAAAGATGGGTGGGGCCACAGAAAGGGCTCAACAATTAACAGCATTGTCTCCTCTTCCAGAGAACCTTGGATAAACTACCAGCAACTATATGGTGGCCCATCTCCAGTTCTAGGGTATCACACAGACAGACAGACAGACAGAGATAAGGGTGGCAGGCTTGCCTGGTCTTTCTTTCTGTCTTATCCTTTTTAAAAAATGTTTATTTATTTATTTATTTATTTATTTATTTATTTATTAGATATAAGTACACTGTAACTGTCTTCAGAAAATACAGAAGAGGGTGTCAGATTCTGGAGAATCTAAATCCCTCTTATGGTCTGCATATGATGTACATAAACACAGCCTCACATACCCTTCTAAAAATTTAAAGATGGGTGGGGCCACTGAAAGGGCTAAACAATTAACAGCATTGTCTCCTCTTCCAGAGAACCTGGGATCAACTACCAGCAACTATATGGTGGCCTATCTCCAGTTCCAAAGGATCATATAGATAGACAGACAGACAGACAGAGATAAGGATGGCAGGACTTCCTGGTGTTTCTTTCTTTCTTATCCTTTTTAAAAAATGTTTATTTATTTATTTATTCATGTATTTATTATATTTACGTACACTGTAGCTGTCTTCAGACACTCCAGAAGAGGGTGTCAGTTTCTGGAGAATCTAAATCACTCTTATGGTCTGAATATGATGTACATAAACACAGCCTCAGATATACTTATAAAAATTTAATGATGGGTGGGGCCACTGAAAGGGCTCAATAATTTACAGCATTGTCTCCTCTTCCAGAGAACCTTGGATAAACTACCAGCAAGTATATGGTGGCCCATATCCAGTACCAGAGGATCAGACAGACAGACAGACAGACAGACAGAGATAAGAATGGCAGGCCTGCCAGGTCTTTCTTTCTTTCTTGTCCTTTTTAAAAAATGTTTATTTATTTATGTATTTATTATATATAAGTACTCTGTAGCTATCTACAGACACTCCAGAAGAGGGTGTCAGATTCTGAAGAATCTAAAACCATCTTATGGTCTGCATATGATGTACATAAACACAGCCTCAGATATACTTCTAAAAATTTAAAGATGGGTGGGGCCACTGAAAGGGCTCAACAATTAACAGCATTGTCTCCTCTTCCAGAGAACCTGGGATCAACTACCAGCAACTATATAGTGGCCTATCTTCAGTTCCAAAGGATCATATAGAGAGACAGACAGACAGATAGAAATGAGGATGGCAGGTCTGCCTGGTCTTTCTTTCTTTCTTATCCATTTGAAAAAATGTTTACTTATTAATTAATTTATTTATTTATTTATTTATTTATTTATTTATTTATTTATTTATTAGATATAAGTACACTGTAGCTGTCTTCAGACACTCCAGAAGAGGGTGTGAGATTCTGGAGAATCTAAATACCTCTTATGGTCTGCATATGATGTACATAAACACAGACTCAAGTATACTTCTAAAAATTTAAAGATGGGTGGGGCCAAAGAATGGGCTCAACAATTAACAGCGTTGTCTCCTCTTCCAGAGAACCTGGGATCAACTACCAGCAACTATATGGTGGCCCATCTGCAGTTCCAGGGATCAGACAGACAGACAGACAGACAGAGATAAGGATGGCAGGCCTGCCTGGTCTTTCTTTCTTACTTATCCTGTTTAAAAAATGTTTATTTATTTATTTATTTATTTATTTATTTATTTATGTATTTATTAGATATAAGTACACTGTAGCTGTCTTCAGACACTCCAGAAGAGGGTGTCAGATTCTGGAGAATTTAAATCACTCTTATGGTCTGCATATGATGTACATAAATACAGCGTCACATTTACCAATAAAAATTTGAAGATGGTTGGGGCCACTGAAAGGGCTCAACAATTCACAACATTGTCTCCTCTTCCAGAGAACCTGGGAAAAACTACCAGCAAATATATGGTGGCCCATATCCAGTTCCAGAGGATCAGACAGACAGACAGACAGACAGACAGACATTGATAAGGATGGCAGGCCTGCCTGATTTTTCTTTCTTTCTTATCCTTTTTAAAAAATGTTTATTTAATTATTAATTTATTTATGTATGTATTTATTAGATATAAGTACACTGTAGCTGTCTTCAGACACTCCAGTAGAGGGTGTCAGATTCTGAAGAATCTAAAACCATCTTATGGTCTGCATATGATGTACATAAACACAGCCTCAGATATACTTCTAAAATTTAATGAAGGGAGGGGCCACTGAAAGGGCTCAACAATTAACAGCATTATCTCCTCTTCCAGAGAACCTGGGATCAACTACCAGCAACTTTATGGTGGCCCATCTACAGTTCCAGGGGATCAGACAGACAGACAGACAGACAGAGATAAGGATGGCAGGCCTGCCTGATTTTTCTTTCTTTCTTATCCTTTATAAAAAATGTTTATTTATTTATTAATTTATTTATTTATGTATTTATTAGATATAAGTACACTGTAGCTGTCTTCAGACACTCCAGTAGACGGTTTCAGATTCTGAAAAATCTAAAACCATCTTCTGGTCTGCATATGATGTACATAAACACAGCCTCAGATATACTTCAAAAAATTTAATGAAGGATGGGGCCACTGAAAGGGCTCAACAATTAACAGCATTGTCTCCTCTTACAGAGAACCTTAGATCAACTACCAGCAACTATATGGTGGC
This sequence comes from Mus caroli, assembly GCF_978045245.1. NCBI lineage: Eukaryota > Metazoa > Chordata > Mammalia > Rodentia > Muridae > Mus > Mus caroli. Next base: position 217,932 of record NW_028227414.1, on the reverse strand, counting down.
TCATCTCCAGTTCCCAGGGATCAGACAGACAGACAGACACACAGACAGAGATATCGATGGCAGGCCTGCCTGGTCTTTCTTTCTTTCTTATACTTTTTAAAAAATGTTTATTTATTTATTTATTCATGTATTTATTAGATATAAGTACACTGTAGCTGTCTTAGACACTCCAGACGTGGGTGTGTGGTTCTGTAGAATCTAAATCCCTCTTATGGTCTGCATATGATGTACATAAACACAGCCTAACATACAGTTCTAAATATTTAAAAATGGGTGGGGCCATTGAAAGGGCTCAACAATGAACAGCATTGTCTCCTCTTCCAGAGAACCTCGGCTCAACTACCAGCAACTATATGGTGGCCCATCTCCAGTTCCAGGGGATCAGACAGACAGACAGTCAGACATACAGAGATAAGGATGGCAGGACGGCCTGGTCTTTCTTTCTTTCTTATCCTTTTGAAAAAATGTTTACTTATTTATTTATTTATGTATTTATTAGATATAAGTAAACTGTAGCTGTCTTCAGACACTCCAGAAGAGGGTGTCAGATTCTGGAGAATCTAAATCCCTCTTATGGCCTGCATATGATGTACATAAACACAGACTCATGTATACTTCTAAAAATGTAAAGATGTGTGGGGCCACTGAGAGGGCTCAAAAATTAACAGCATTGTCTCATCTTCCAGAGAACCTGGGATCAACTACCAGCAACTATATGGTGGCTCATCTCCAGTTCCAGTGGATCAGAAAGACAGAGAGACAGACAGACAGAGATAAGGATGGCAGGCCTGCCTGGTCTTTCTTTATTTCTTATCCTTTATAAAAAATGTTTATTTATTTATTTATTTATTTATTTATTTATTTATGTATTTATTAGATATAAGTACACTGTAGCCGTCTTCAGACACTCCAGAAGAGGGTGTCAGATTCTAGAGAATCTAAATCCCTCTTATGGTCTGCATATGATGTACATAAACACAGCCTCACATATACTTCTAAAAATTTAAAGAAAGGTGGGACCACTGAAAGGGCTCAACAATTACCATCACTGTCTCCACTTCCAGAGAACCTGGGATCAACTACCAGCAACTATATGGTGGCCCATCTGCAGTTCCAGGGGATCAGACAGACAGACAGACAGACAGACAGAGATAAGGATGGCAGGCCTGCCAGGTCTTTCTTTCTTACTTATCCTGTTTAAAAAATGTTTATTTATTTATTTTTTTATGTATTTATGTATTTATTAGATATAAGTACACTGTAGCTCTTCAGACACTCCAGAAGAGTGTGTCAGATTCTGGAGAATCTAAATCCCTCTTATGGTCTGCATATGATGTACATAAACACAGCCTCACGTATAATTCTAAAAATTTAAAGATGGGTGGGACCACTGAAAGGGCTTAACAATTAACATCATTGTCTCCTCTTCCAGAGAACCTGGGATCAACTACCAGCAACTATATGGTGGCCCATATCCAGTTCCAAAGGTTCAGACAGACAGACAGACAGACAGAGATACGGATGGCAGGCCTGCCTGATTTTTCTTTCTTTCTTATCCTTTATAAAAAATGTTTATTTATTTATTAATTTATTTATGTATTTATTAGATATAAGTACACTGTAGCTGTCTTCAGACACTCCAGTAGACGGTGTCAGATTCTGAAAAATCTAAAACCATCTTCTGGTCTGCATATGATGTACATAAACACAGCCTCAGATATACTTTAAAAAATTTAATGAAGGGTGTGGCCACTAAAAGGGATCAACAATTAACAGCATTGTCTCCTCTTCCAGAGAACCTGGGATCAATAACCAGTAATTATATGGTGGCCCATCTCCAGTTCCAGGGGATCAGACAGACACACAGATAGACAGACAGAGATAAGGATGGCAGGCCTGCCTGGTCTTTCTTTCTTTCTTATCATTTTAAAAAAGGTTTATTTATTTATTTATGTATTTATTAGATATAAGTACACTATAGCTATCTTCAGACACTCCAGAAGAGGGTGTTTGATTCTGCAGAACGTAAATCCCATTTATGTTCTGCATATGATGTACATAAACACAGACTCAAGTATACTTCTAAAAATTTAAAGATGGGTGGGGCCAAAGAATGGGCTCAACAATTAACAGCTTGTCTCCTCTTCCAGAGAACCTGGGATCAACTACCAGCAACTATATGGTGGCCCATCTGCAGTTCCAGGGATCAGACAGACAGACAGACAGACAGAGATAAGGATGGCAGGCCTGCCTGATCTTTCTTTCTTACTTATCCTGTTTAAAAAATGTTTATTTATTTATTTATTTATTTATTTATTTATTTATGTATTTATTAGATATAAGTACACTGTAGCTGTCTTCAGACACTCCAGAAGAGGGTGTCAGATTCTGGAGAATTTAAATCACTCTTATGGTCTGCATATGATGTACATAAATACAGCCTCACATTTACCAATAAAAATTTAAAGATGGTTGGGGCCACTGAAAGGGCTCAACAATTCACAACATTGTCTCCTCTTCCAGAGAACCTGAGAAAAACTACCAGCAAATATATGGTGGCCCATATCCAGTTCCAGAGGATCAGACAGACAGACAGACAGACAGACAGTGATAAGGATGGCAGGCCTGCCTGATTTTTCTTTCTTTCTTATCCTTTTTAAAAAATGTTTATTTAATTATTAATTTATTTATGTATGTATTTATTAGATATAAGTACACTGTAGCTGTCTTCAGACACTCCAGTAGAGGGTGTCAGATTCTGAAGAATCTAAAACCATCTTATGGTCTGCATATGATGTACATAAACACAGCCTCAGATATACTTCTAAAATTTAATGAAGGGAGGGGCCACTGAAAGGGCTCAACAATTAACAGCATTATCTCCTCTTCCAGAGAACCTGGGATCAACTACCAGCAACTTTATGGTGGCCCATCTACAGTTCCAGGGGATCAGACAGACAGACAGACAGACAGAGATAAGGATGGCAGGCCTGCCATGTCTTTCTTTCTTACTTATCCTGTTTAAAAAATGTTTATTTATTTATTTATTTATTTATTTATTTATTTACGTATTTATTAGATATAAGTACACTGTAGCTGTCTTCAGACACTCCAGTAGAGGGTGTCAGATTCTGAAGAATCTAAAACCATCTTATGGTCTGCATATGATGTACATAAACACAGCCTCAGATATACTTCTAAAATTTAATGAAGGGTGTGGCCACTAAAAGGGATCAACAATTAACAGCATTGTCTCCTCTTCCAGAGAACCTGGGATCAATAACCAGTAATTATATGGTGGCCCATCTCCAGTTCCAGGGGATCAGACAGACACACAGACACACAGACAGAGATATCGATGGCAGGCCTGCCTGGTCTTTCTTTCTTTCTTATCATTTTAAAAAAGGTTTATTTATTTATTTATGTATTTATTAGATATAAGTACACTATAGCTATCTTCAGACACTCCAGAAGAGGGTGTTTGATTCTGCAGAACGTAAATCCCATTTATGTTCTGCATATGATGTACATAAACACAGCCTCACATATTCTTCTAAAAATTTAAAGATGGTTGGGGCCACTGAAAGGAACCAACAATTAACAGCATTGTCTCCTCTTCCAGAGAACCTGGGATCAACTACCAGCAACTATATGTTGGCCCATCTCCAGTTTCAGGGGATCAGACAGACAAACAGACAGACAGAAAGACAGAGATAAGGATGGCAGGCCTGCCTGGTCTTTCTTTCTTTCTTTCTTATCCTTTTTAAAAAATGTTTATTTATTTATTTATGTATTTTTTAGATATAAGTACACTGTAGCTGTCTTCAGACACTCCAGAAGAGGGTGTCAGATTCTGGAGAATCTAAATCCCTCTTATGGTCTGCATATGATGTACATAAACACAGCCTCACATATACTTCTAAAAATTTAAAGATGGGTGGGGTCACTAAAGAAAGGGCTCAACATTTAACAGCATTGTCTCCTCTTCCAGAGAACCTGGGATGAACTACCAGCAACTATATGGTGGCCCATCTCCAGTTCCAGGGTATCAGATAGACAGACAGACAGACAGAGATAAGGATGGCAGGCGTGCCTGGTCTTTCTTTCTTTATTATACTGTTGAAAAAATGTTTATTTATTTATTTATTTATTTTTATTTATGTATTTATTAGATATAAGTACACTGTAGCTGTCTTCAGACACTCTAGAAGAGGGTCTCATCTTCTGGAGAATCTAAATCCCTCTTATGGTCTTCATATGATGTACATAAACACAGCCTCACATATACTTCTAAAAATTTAAAGATGGGTGGGCCCACTGAAAGGGCTCAACCATTAACAGCATTGTCTCTTCTTCCAGAGAACGTGGGATCAACTACCAGCAACTATATGGTGGCCCATCTCAAGTTCCAGGGGATAAGACAGACAGACAGACAGACAGAGATAAGGATGGCAGGCCTGCCTGATTTTTCTTTCTTTCTTATCCTTATAAAAAATGTTTATTTATTTATTTATTTATTTATCAGATATAAGTACACTGTAGCTGTCTTCAGACTCTCCAGAAGAGGGTGTCAGATTCTGGAGAATCTATATCCCTCTTATGGTCTGCATATGATGTACATGAACACAGCCTCACATATACTTCTAAAAATATAAAGATGGGTGGGGCCACTGAAAGGGCTCAAAAATTAACAGCATTGTCTCCTCTTCCAGAGAACCTGGGATCAACTACCAGCAACTATATGGTGGCCCATCTCGAGTCCAAGGGGATCAGACAGACTGTAGACAGACAGAAAGACAGACAGAGATAAGGATGCCAGGCCTGCCTGGTCTTTCTTTCTTTCTTATCCTGTTTAATAAATGTTTATTTATTTATTTATTTATTTATTTATTTATTTATTTATTTAATATAAGTACACTGTAGGTGTCTTCAGACACTCCAGAAGAGGGTGTCAGATTCTGGAGAATCTAAATCACATTTATGGTCTGCATAAGATGTACATAAACACAGCCTCATATATACTTCTAAATATTTAAAGATGGGTGGCGCCACTGAAAGGGCTCAACAATTAACAGCATTGTATCCTCTTCCAGAGAACCTGGGATCAACTACCAGCAACACTATGGTGGCCCATCTACAGTTCCAGGGTATCAGACAGACAGACAGACAGAGAGACAGAGATAAGGGTGGCAGGCCTGCCCGGTCTTTCTTACTTTCTTATCCTTTTAAAAAAATGTTTATTTATTTATTTATTTATTTATTCATTTATTTATTTATTTATTTATGTATTTATTAGATATAAGTAAACTGTAGCTGTCTTCAGACACTCCAGAAGAGGGTGTCAGATTCTGGAGAATCTAAATCCCTCTTATGGTCTGCATATGATGTACATAAACACAGCCTCACATATACTTCTAAAATTTTAAAGATGGGTGGAGCCACAGAAAGGGCTCAAGAATTAACAGCATTGTCTCCTCTTCCAGAGAACCTTGGATAAACTACCAGCAACTATATGGTGGCCCATCTCCAGTTCTAGGGTATCACACAGACAGACAGACAGACAGAGATAAGGGTGGCAGGCTTGCCTGGTCTTTCTTTCTGTCTTATCCTTTTTAAAAAATGTTTATTTATTTATTTATTTATTTATTTATTTATTTATTTATGTATTTATTAGATATAAGTACACTGTAACTGTCTTCAGAAAATACAGAAGAGGGTGTCAGATTCTGGAGAATCTAAATCCCTCTTATGGTCTGCATATGATGTACATAAACACAGCCTCACATACCCTTCTAAAAATTTAAAGATGGGTGGGGCCACTGAAAGGGCTCAACAATTAACAGCATTGTCTTTTCTTCCAGAGAACCTGGGATCAACTACCAGCAACTATATGGTGGCCTATCTCCAGTTCCAAAGGATCATATAGATAGACAGACAGACAGACAGAGATAAGGATGGCAGGACTTCCTGGTGTTTCTTTCTTTCTTATCCTTTTTAAAAAATGTTTATTTATTTATTTATTCATGTATTTATTATATTTACGTACACTGTAGCTGTCTTCAGACACTCCAGAAGAGGGTGTCAGTTTCTGGAGAATCTAAATCACTCTTATGGTCTGAATATGATGTACATAAACACAGCCTCAGATATACTTATAAAAATTTAATGAAGGGTGGGGCCACTGAAAGGGCTCAATAATTTACAGCATTTTCTCCTCTTCCAGAGAACCTTGGATAAACTACCAGCAACTATATGGTGGCCCATATCCAGTACCAGAGGATCAGACAGACAGACAGGCAGACAGACAGAGATAAGGATGGCAGGCCTGCCAGGTCTTTCTTTCTTTCTTGTCCTTTTTAAAAAATGTTTATTTATTTATGTATTTATTATATATAAGTACTCTGTAGCTATCTACAGACACTCCAGAAGAGGGTGTCAGATTCTGAAGAATCTAAAACCATCTTATGGTCTGCATATGATGTACATAAACACAGCCTCAGATATACTTCTAAAAATTTAAAGATGGGTGGGGCCATTGAAAGGGCTCAACAATTAACAGCATTGTCTCCTCTTCCAGAGAACCTGGGATCAACTACCAGCAACTATATGGTGACCTATCTTCAGTTCCAAAGGATCATATAGAGAGACAGACAGACAAACGACAGAAATGAGGATGGCAGGCCTGCCTGGTCTTTCTTTCTTTCTTATCCATTTGAAAAAATGTTTACTTATTAATTGTTGCGGCCCGCCCGCGGTCCACAACACGAACGGTTCAACTGAGAATGGCAGTTCCCTGCAAAGAGAGGTAACTAGATAGGGCGGAAGAAAAGAATGAAGCCAGGACAAACAAGTTCTGATCGAGGCTCAATTTAATATTTCCAAACACTCAGTTTATAAAGGAAGGGGGAGGGAACCCAATTTCCCGCCAAGTAACTCAGGGTCCAGTAGCAGGACAAACACGTGTGTGCCTCCAGGCAGCAGAGTCAGGTTCCAGCAGTGGGCGTGGCAGGACGAATGAGCCGGTAGCTCCACCCTAGAGCAGGCAGGTTCCAAGCTGGGGGAAGGGAGGCCACATTTCCCCCCATTAGATAACAAAAATAAAAATAAAAAAGGGGTGGCCTGTGGCAGAAAGATTATCTATGTTCAATAGTTCTGCCTAAGTTCCTAGGGCTAAAGAAAAAACCTATTTCCGTGGGATTACTTAACTATTCTAATGGTAAACTGTATCTGGCTAAGGCTGTAGGCTCTGACTTTATAATGCTAATTAGTGCTGAATAGGTAGCTACCTGTTTGCCTTTTAAGTAGGGCGTTGGAACCCTGGCTGAGTTTAGCTAAACAATTTTAGAATAACACTGAACTGATAATTATCCACAATTTTGGGTGACAGGCAGGGGAAACAGTGAGAAGCGATTAAGACTGGCTGGCTCCTAGTACAAGGCCAATTGGCTTTTTTATTTTTTGGGTGGGAGGCAGTGAAGGGCCTGCTCTTACGACAGCAAGGTCTCCAATCTCTCTCCCCCCTGTTAATTAAGTTTAAATAGGCAATGCTTAACAGAGGTGATCAAAAGATTTTCTCATCCGTAGATGAGTGGGCCTTTAACCTTGACTTGGGTGGACATTAACCTGATTCCTCCCGTGAGTAACAACTCACATCTGTGGCTCTTGGTATCTTTTGGGGAGGGGAGGCAGAGCCGTAAGTATTTTTAGTGTTTAGCTGGAGTCGGATACCAACCTCTTTCAAATCAGGTGTGTCGCACAGGGAACTCAGAAATGGTCAAACTGGACCTTCCCTCCGCAGTGATCTCCTGCGCCAAGCGGTACCCATACCGTATTCATATGATTATGAATCAGTATCGCAATTCTGAGTTATTGCGAGGCCTCTATGTGAGACTTGTCAACCTCAGATTTAGCAAGGCCTAGACAAGAATTATGTCAGTATTAACACCGTTAATTTTGGTTAAAATAGGAGCTAAAAGTCTTTTCTCTTCATCTCTGTTATTCCCAGTAGCCTGAGGAACTAAGGACACCTTGCAGTAACAGCAAGGGTGAAAAGCCAGAGGCCAGTTAAGGAACTAAGCCTATATCTATCAAAATAAGAACTAATCTTTGTAAATATATATGAAATTTCTACTTCCCTAGCTCTCCTGGTAAATCTAAATCTTATCTTAGACTGAAAGGCCACATGCTGGGATGTCCTTGGAAGGGAGATTAGCAGAACCACCTGTTTGCTCTTAGGGGCGGGGCGGAGAACCGGAGAATGTAGATTGACCTGCTTGAGAGAAGGAAGAATACTAAACAGTTAGAGTGTAGTAATGTAAATTTTCTGTTTGGAGAAGTCAAGGTACTTTATTTGGATGCAAATTGTAAAGCTAAAGTTTATCTCCGGCCTTTTGTAGGGGAATTGGCTCAGAGGAAACAGTGTTTTTTGAGAGCTTCCACTCCCAGCTCAAGAGGAATTTTAGTCCTCAAGGTGATACTTACGAGGAGAGACAGAATCTGTGTTTACCTGACGAATTAATCTCTCTGGTAGCCACCGTGCTTCATCTTCATCTCGTGAAAAAACACAAACCGACCCTCTTCCCCAAATTAGGACTGGATCTGGACCCTTCCATTTATTAGTCAGGGGGTCCTTCCATTTTGACAATGCATAAGAATTAGAAGTAACTGGGTGCCAGTGGCGTTCCGCTGCAGACTGACCTTTAATGTCAGTTTGCAAAAAGTTTAGGACAAATAAGGTAAAGGCAAGATGAGCCTTTGCTCTGAATTAACTTTGCTAGGTAATTTAGAATATAGGAATCTCTAATAATTGAACTGAATATTAGACCAGTCTAAGATTGAGTTAGAATGGCTGGTCACACTGAAGAAGAGTGAAAAATCATTATGACTCTATTAAATGACTAATTTTACTAAGTCTGAATATACAGTCTCTGATGTACTATTGCCATAAAGTTAAAAGGCTAGAAGCTAGTCCAAACTGGAAAAATGACAAGCAAGGATGGATCTAAAACATGAATTTAATCTTTTAGTCCTTTTAATCAGGACACTGAGTTAACTTACCTGTCAGCTCAGCACACGAATTACCAATATGCTTCTGTAGAGTTCTGTGGAGAGAACTTGTTTTTCCCTTTCCTAATAAGGTAGCTGTTTTAGGATCAATCTATAAGCCAATAAGTAGACCCTTTTAAGATACTAAAAAGCATTTATTAAATTTGACATTTTAATCTCAAATTTTGAAAATAAAGGTATGTTTTAAATAGTGTGCATGGAAATGCACTAAATAGTATATATGGGGATACAATTTTTTTCTTTTGTCTTTTAAGAGGTAAAGTTTAAAATTTTACAATATCTAACCTTTTGAATTAATAACTTTTTGGACAAAACATTTTAAATATTTGGCTGTAAAGGGGCAGTGACTAATTGCACTTTCAATTATTTTTCTTAAGGAACGGTTGTAACTAGAAGGCTAGAAAAGTTATTAAGAGTCACACGTGCATAATTTATTTATTTATTAACTAAAAGTATGTATAAACAATTGTAAATTTGAGAATTAATAGTATCTGAGGGACGAACAATTTTAAGTAATTATGAGCTCAGAGATATAGCATTGACTATTAATATATAAATTAAGGTTTGATTGTTCAGCATTTTAAAACACCATCTACAGCACACAACCAGATTATTTGTGCTGGAATAGGGGCAACTGTGTGTCTTAAGACTCTGCTCCACAGCAGATAGTTGGGCCCACGTGGGCCAAACGATTGGCTGGGAGGATGAGAAAAATGACTTTACAATAATGTTTTTTCTGGCCAAAGAATTGTCTTGGGCACAACTAATTTTTAATTACCAATTAACAACAATTATAAAAGCTTTCTTTATTTCCTGCAAAACCCCTTGCAGCAAACCAAAAGACCAAATAACAAAAGGATACTGTCTCTGAATCTTTTGGGTGAGAGCAAGGATTTAAGGTAAACTTCCCTTGAGAAGCATTAGTTAATAAAATATTTTCCACGTAGGAAACAATATATACTGAAAGATTAAAACTTTTGGCTTCTCGTAAAGAAGCAGAAACAATAAACATTTTTCTTACATAATGTAAAGCTATATTAGCCATACATAGAGGCAAAATTTTCTAGTGATTACCAGTTTACTAGAAGCAAAAATCTTTGAATTTAAGCATTATTTTAAACATCTGAATAGATCTGTAACACTGTTAAAAAGAAATTTTCTTGAACACAGGGAAAAACTTTTTTAGGCATTGTTTGCAAAACAAAAGAAAAGGCCACAAGCTGCTCTGGGACTGCCCAGAGCCCTGTATTGACTCAAAGGTAAAATACTTTTTAATCTGAGCATTAATCTTAAATTTGCAATCAAACTGCAAGCTGCAGTCAATGGAACAATGGCAGTTTTAACCATAATTTTTAAGTTTTTTGTGCAAGGTTAGGATAATACCTATAACTTTGGGAAAGCAAAACCTATATTTAAAACAATTTATCACTGTTAAAATCAATATTAGAAGCATTACTATCATATTACGAAGTTTGGATATCAATTAATACCTATGAATACCTATTAAAGCAAGCTTTAACGCTTTAATAAAGAGGCATTGCTTTATATCTTATCTTAAATTTTACTATTTAGGATAGGAACCACATTTATCAATTTTTGAGTTAAGAAGATTTTTTCCTGAGGAGGCCTTCTCTGATAGTCACTCCTCCTGAGATACCACAAGCTCCGCCTGAGGGCAATTTAGCCCTGGGAAAGTTGCATTTTTCATAGCATCATTTACAAGCGCCCAGAGACCTAGGGTAAAATTATCTGTCTGAGCGATATTCAGGGCCTCACCAACTTTTTCCCAGGTTCCACAATCTATCGTTTCTTCTTCTTTGAACCATGGACAACAGCTATCTATCTTATCTAAAAAATTTCTTACTAATTGTACTTCAAGCCTTACTCCTTTTTCCTTAAGCAACTCCTGAAAACTAAACACAATTGCCTGATCCATGTTTTAGAACCCTTCTTTCTTCCACCTAAGCAGCTTTCTAAAAAAAAAAACTGCGGCACACCGCCTGTCTCCGTATCTAGTTCCGATTTACGAACTGCTGACCCCAAGTAGAACCAGTGTTGGGTTAGCACTGCTTCAAACTTGCTTCGTATCCTACTGCATCCCCGCAACACTTTCAAAACTGAAATTTTTTTGGGCTAGCGCTAGCATGTGTACCTGTCCGTTGCTCCGATGCTCCTCCTCCGATACGAAGATTCTTTCCTTTCTTGTGGAGCTCCACACAGCAATCGTTTCTCTTAGCATCTCTCTGCCATTCTTCAGGTCCCAGTTCTGGCGCCAACTGTTGCGGCCCGCCCGCGGTCCACAACACGAACGGTTCAACTGAGAATGGCAGTTCCCTGCAAAGAGAGGTAACTAGATAGGGCGGAAGAAAAGAATGAAGCCAGGACAAACAAGTTCTGATCGAGGCTCAATTTAATATTTCCAAACACTCAGTTTATAAAGGAAGGGGGAGGGAACCCAATTTCCCGCCAAGTAACTCAGGGTCCAGTAGCAGGACAAACACGTGTGTGCCTCCAGGCAGCAGAGTCAGGTTCCAGCAGTGGGCGTGGCAGGACGAATGAGCCGGTAGCTCCACCCTAGAGCAGGCAGGTTCCAAGCTGGGGGAAGGGAGGCCACAATTAATTAATTAATTAATTAATTTATTTATTTATTAGATATAAGTACACTGTAGCTGTCTTCAGACACTACAGAAAAGGGTGTGAGATTCTGGAGAATCTAAATACCTCTTATGGTCTGCATATGATGTACATAAACACAGACTCAAGTATACTTCTAAAAATTTAAAGATGGGTGGGGCCAAAGAATGGGCTCAACAATTAACAGTGTTGTCTCCTCTTCCAGAGAACCTGGGATCAACTACCAGCAACTATATGGTGGCCCATATGCAGTTCCAGGGATCAGACAGACAGACAGACAGACAGAGATAAGGATGGCAGGCCTGCCTTGTCTTTCTTTCTTACTTATCCTGTTTAAAAAATGTTTATTTATTTATTTATTTATTTATTTATTTATTTATTTATTTATGTATTTATTAGATATAAGTACACTGTAGCTGTCTTCAGACACTCCAGAAGAGGGTGTCAGATTCTGGAGAATTTAAATCACTCTTATGGTCTGCATATGATGTACATAAATACAGCCTCACATTTACCTCTAAAAATTTAAAGATGGGTGGGGCCACTGAGAGGGCTCAACAATTAACAGCATTGTCTCCTCTTCCAGAGAACATTGGATAAACTACCAGCAACTATATGGTGGCCCATCTCCAGTTCCAGAGTATCAGACAGACAGACAGACAGAGATAAGGCTTGCCTGGTCTTTCTTTCTGTCTTATCCTTTTTAAAAAATGATTATTTATTTATTTATTTATTTATTTATTTATTTATTTATGTATTTATTAGATATAAGTACACTGTAGCTGTCTTCAGAAAATACAGAAGAGGGTGTCAGATTCTGGAGAATCTAAATCCCTCTTATGGTCTGCATATGATGTACATAAACACAGCCTCACATACCCTTCTAAAAATTTAAAGATGGGTGGGGCCACTGAAAGGGCTCAACAATTAACAGCATTGTCTCCTCTTCCAGAGAACCTGGGATCAACTACCAGCAACTATATGGTGGCCTATCTCCAGTTCCAAAGGATCATATAGATAGACAGACAGACAGACAGAGATAAGGATGGCAGGACTTCCTGGTGTTTCTTTCTTTCTTATCCTTTTTAAAAAATGTTTATTTATTTATTTATTCATGTATTTATTATATTTACGTACACTGTAGCTGTCTTCAGACACTCCAGAAGAGGGTGTCAGTTTCTGGAGAATCTAAATCACTCTTATGGTCTGAATATGATGTACATAAACACAGCCTCAGATATACTTATAAAAATTTAATGAAGGGTGGGGCCACTGAAAGGGCTCAATAATTTACAGCATTGTCTCCTCTTCCAGAGAACCTTGGATAAACTACCAGCAACTATATGGTGGCCCATATCCAGTACCAGAGGATCAGACAGACAGACAGGCAGACAGACAGAGATAAGGATGGCAGGCCTGCCAGGTCTTTCTTTCTTTCTTGTCCTTTTTAAAAAATGTTTATTTATTTATGTATTTATTATATATAAGTACTCTGTAGCTATCTACAGACACTCCAGAAGAGGGTGTCAGATTCTGAAGGATCTAAAACCATCTTATGGTCTGCATATGATGTACATGAACACAGCCTCAGATATACTTCTAAAAATTTAAAGATGGGTGGGGCCACTGAAAGGGCTCAACAATTAACAGCATTGTCTCCTCTTCCAGAGAACCTGGGATCAACTACCAGCAACTATATGGTGACCTATCTTCAGTTCCAAAGGATCATATAGAGAGACAGACAGACAGACAGAAATGAGGATGGCAGGCCTGCCTGGTCTTTCTTTCTTTCTTATCCATTTGAAAAAATGTTTACTTATTAATTAATTAATTAATTTATTTATTTATTAGATATAAGTACACTGTAGCTGTCTTCAGACACTCCAGAAAAGGGTGTGAGATTCTGGAGAATCTAAATACCTCTTATGGTCTGAATATGATGTACATAAACACAGACTCAAGTATACTTCTAAAAATTTAAAGATGGGTGGGGCCAAAGAATGGGCTCAACAATTAACAGTGTTGTCTCCTCTTCCAGAGAACCTGGGATCAACTACCAGCAACTATATGGTGGCCCATCTGCAGTTCCAGGGATCAGACAGACAGACAGACAGACAGAGATAAGGATGGCAGGCCTGCCTGGTCTTTCTTTCTTACTTATCCTGTTTAAAAAATGTTTATTTATTTATTTATTTATTTATTTATGTATTTATTAAATATAAGTACACTGTAGTTGTCTTCAGACACTCCAGAAGAGGGTGTCAGATTCTGGAGAATTTAAATCACTCTTATGGTCTGCATATGATGTACATAAATACAGCCTCACATTTACCTCTAAAAATTTAAAGATGGGTGGGGCCACTGAGAGGGCTCAACAATTAACAGCATTGTCTCCTCTTCCAGAGAACATTGGATAAACTACCAGCAACTATATGGTGGCCCATCTCCAGTTCCAGGGGATCAGACAGACAGACAGAGAGACAGAGATAAGGATGAAGGCCTGCCTGGTCTTTCTTTCTTTCTTATACTTTAAAAAAATGTTTATTTATTTATTTATTTATTTATTTATTTATTTATTTATTTATTTATTAGAAATAAGTACACTGTAGCTGTCTTCAGACACTCTAGAAGAGGGTCTCATCTTCTGGAGAATCTAAATCCCTCTTATGGTCTTCATATGATGTACATAAACACAGCCTCACATATACTTCTAAAAATTTAAAGATGGGTGGGCCCACTGAAAGGGCTCAACAATTAACAGCATTGTCTCTTCTTCCAGAGAACGTGGGATCAACTACCAGCAACTATATGGTGGCCCATCTCAAGTTCCAGGGGATAAGACAGACAGACAGACAGACAGAGATAAGGATGGCAGGCCTGCCTGATTTTTCTTTCTTTCTTATCCTTTTAAAAAAATGTTTATTTATTTGTTTATTTGTTTATTTATTTATTTATTTATTTATTCATTTATCAGATATAAGTACACTGTAGCTGTCTTCAGACTCTCCAGAAGAGGGTGTCAGATTCTGGAGAATCTATATCCCTCTTATGGTCTGCATATGATGTACATGAACACAGCCTCACATATACTTCTAAAAATTTAAAGATGGGTGGGGCCACTGAAAGGGCTCAAAAATTAACAGCATTGTCTCCTCTTCCAGAGAACCTGGGATCAACTACCAGCAACTATATGGTGGCCCATCTCGAGTCCAAGGGGATCAGACAGACTGTAGACAGACAGAAAGACAGACAGAGATAAGGATGCCAGGCCTGCCTGGTCTTTCTTTCTTTCTTATCCTGTTTAAAAAATGTTTATTTATTTATTTATTTATTTATTTATTTATTTATTTATTTATTTAATATAAGTACACTGTAGCTGTCTTCAGACACTCCAGAAGAGGGTGTCAGATTCTGGAGAATCTAAATCACATTTATGGTCTGCATAAGATGTACATAAACACAGCCTCACATATACTTCTAAATATTTAAAGATGGGTGGCGCCACTGAAAGGGCTCAACAATTAACAGCATTGTATCCTCTTCCAGAGAACCTGGGATCAACTACCAGCAACACTATGGTGGCCCATCTACAGTTCCAGGGTATCAGACAGACAGACAGACAGACAGACAGAGATAAGGGTGGCAGGCCTGCCCGGTCTTTCTTACTTTCTTATCCTTTTAAAAAAATGTTTATTTATTTATTTATTTATTTATTTATTCATTTATTTATTTATTTATTTATTTATTTATTTATTTATGTATTTATTAGATATAAGTAAACTGTAGCTGTCTTCAGACACTCCAGAAGAGGGTGTCAGATTCTGGAGAATCTAAATCCCTCTTATGGTCTGCATATGATGTATAAACACAGCCTCACATATACTTCTAAAATTTTAAAGATGGGTGGAGCCACAGAAAGGGCTCAACAATTAACAGCATTGTCTCCTCTTCCAGAGAACCTTGGATAAACTACCAGCAACTATATGGTGGCCCATCTCCAGTTCTAGGGTATCACACAGACAGACAGACAGACAGAGATAAGGGTGGCAGGCTTGCCTGGTCTTTCTTTCTGTCTTATCCTTTTTAAAAAATGTTTATTTATTTATTTATTTATTTATTTATTTATTTATTTATTTATGTATTTATTAGATATAAGTACACTGTAGCTGTCTTCAGAAAATACAGAAGAGGGTGTCAGATTCTGGAGAATCTAAATCCCTCTTATGGTCTGCATATGATGTACATAAACACAGCCTCACATACCCTTCTAAAAATTTAAAGATGGGTGGGGCCACTGAAAGGGCTCAACAATTAACAGCATTGTCTCCTCTTCCAGAGAACCTGGGATCAACTACCAGCAACTATATGGTGGCCTATCTCCAGTTCCAAAGATCATATAGATAGACAGACAGACAGACAGAGATAAGGATGGCAGGACTTCCTGGTGTTTCTTTCTTTCTTATCCTTTTTAAAAAATGTTTATTTATTTATTTATTCATGTATTTATTATATTTACGTACACTGTAGCTGTCTTCAGACACTCCAGAAGAGGGTGTCAGTTTCTGGAGAATCTAAATCACTCTTATGGTCTGAATATGATGTACATAAACACAGCCTCAGATATACTTATAAAAATTTAATGAAGGGTGGGGCCACTGAAAGGGCTCAATAATTTACAGCATTGTCTCCTCTTCCAGAGAACCTTGGATAAACTACCAGCAACTATATGGTGGCCCATATCCAGTACCAGAGGATCAGACAGACAGACAGGCAGACAGACAGAGATAAGGATGGCAGGCCTGCCAGGTCTTTCTTTCTTTCTTGTCCTTTTTAAAAAATGTTTATTTATTTATGTATTTATTATATATAAGTACTCTGTAGATATCTACAGACACTCCAGAAGAGGGTGTCAGATTCTGAAGAATCTAAAACCATCTTATGGTCTGCATATGATGTACATAAACACAGCCTCAGATATACTTCTAAAAATTTAAAGATGGGTGGGGCCACTGAAAGGGCTCAACAATTAACAGCATTGTCTCCTCTTCCAGAGAACCTGGGATCAACTACCAGCAACTATATGGTGACCTATCTTCAGTTCCAAAGGATCATATAATGAGACAGACAGACAGACAGATATGAGGATGGCAGGCCTGCCTGGTCTTTCTTTCTTTCTTATCCATTTGAAAAAATGTTTACTTATTAATTAATTAATTAATTAATTAATTTATTTATTTATTTATTTATTAGATATAAGTACACTGTAGCTGTCTTCAGACACTCCAGAAGAGGGTGTGAGATTCAGGAGAATATAAATACCTCTTATGGTCTGCATATGATGTACATAAACACAGACTCAAGTATACTTCTAAAAATTTAATTATGGGTGGGGCCAAAGAATGGGCTCAACAATTAACAGCGTTGTCTCCTCTTCCAGAGAACCTGGGATCAACTACCAGCAACTATATGGTGGCCCATCTGCAGTTCCAGGGATCAGACAGACAGACAGACAGACAGAGATAAGGATGGCAGGCCTGCCTGGTCTTTCTTTCTTACTTATCCTGTTTAAAAAATGTTTATTTATTTATTTATTTATATATTTATCTATTTATTAGATATAAGTACACTGTAGCTGTCTTCAGACACTCCAGAAGAGGGTGTCAGATTCTGGAGAATTTAAATCACTCTTATGGTCTGCATATGATGTACATAAATACAGCCTCACATTTACCTCTAAATATTTAAAGATGGGTGGGGCCACTGAGAGGGCTCAACAATTAACAGCATTGTCTCCTCTTCCAGATAACATTGGATAAACTACCAGCAACTATATGGTGGCCCATCTCCAGTTCCAGGGTATCAGACAGACAGACAGAGAGACAGAGATAAGGATGGAGGCCTGCCTGGTCTTTCTTTCTTTCTTATACTTTAAAAAAATGTTTATTTATTTATTTATTTATGTATTTATTAGAAATAAGTACACTGTAGCTGTCTTCAGACACTCTAGAAGTGGGTCTCATCTTCTGGAGAATCTAAATCCCTCTTATGGTCTTCATATGATGTACATAAACACAGCCTCACATATACTTCTAAAAATTTAAAGATGGGTGGGCCCACTGAAAGGGCTCAACAATTAACAGCATTGTCTCTTCTTCCAGAGAACTTGGGATCAACTACCAGCAACTATATGGTGGCCCATCTCAAGTTCCAGGGGATAAGACAGACAGACAGACAGACAGAGATAAGGATGGCAGGCCTGCCTGATTTTTCTTTCTTTCTTATCCTTTTAAAAAATGTTTATTTATTTGTTTATTTGTTTATTTATTTATTTATTTATTTATTCATTTATTTATTTATCAGCTATAAGTACACTGTAGCTGTTCAGACTCTCCAGAAGAGGGTGTCAGATTCTGGAGAATCTATATCCCTCTTATGGTCTGCATATGATGTACATGAACACAGCCTCACATATACTTCTAAAAATTTAAAGATGGGTGGGGCCACTGAAAGGGCTCAAAAATTAACAGCATTGTCTCCTCTTCCAGAGAACCTGGGATCAACTACCAGCAACTATATGGTGGCCCATCTCGAGTCCAAGGGGATCAGACAGACTGTAGACAGACAGAAAGACAGACAGAGATAAGTATGGCAGGCCTGCCTGGTTTTTATTTCTTTCTTATCCTGTTTAAAAAATGTTTATTTATTTATTTATTTATTTATTTATTTATTTATTTATTTATTTGATATAAGTACACTGTAGCTGTCTTCAGACACTCCAGAAGAGGGTGTCAGATTCTGGAGAATCTAAATCACATTTATGGTCTGCATATGATGTACATAAACACAGCCTCAGATATACTTCTAAAAATTTAAAGATGGGTGGGGCCACTGAAAGGGCTCAACAATTAACAGCATTGTCTCCTCTTCCAGAGAACCTGGGATCAACTACCAGCAACTATATAGTGGCCTATCTTCAGTTCCAAAGGATCATATAGAGAGACAGACAGACAGACAGAAATGAGGATGGCAGGCCTGCCTGGTCTTTCTTTCTTTCTTATCCATTTGAAAAAATGTTTACTTATTAATTAATTAATTAATTAATTAATTTATTTATTTATTTATTAGATATAAGTACACTGTAGCTGTCTTCAGACACTCCAGAAGAGGGTGTGAGATTCTGGAGAATTTAAATACCTCTTATGGTCTGCATATGATGTACATAAACACAGACTCAAGTATACTTCTAAAAATTTAAAGATGGGTGGGGCCAAAGAATGGGCTCAACAATTAACAGCGTTGTCTCCTCTTCCAGAGAACCTGGGATCAACTACCAGCAACTATATGGTGGCCCATCTGAAGTTCCAGGGATCAGACAGACAGACAGACAGACAGAGATAAGGATGGCAGGCCTGCCTGGTCTTTCTTTCTTACTTATCCTTTATAAAAAATGTTTATTTATTTATTTATTTATTTATTTATTTATTTATTTATTTATTTATGTATTTTTTAGATATAAGTACACTGTAGCTGTCTTCAGACACTCCAGTATAGGGTGTCAGATTCTGGAGAATCTAAATCCCTCTTATGGTCTGCATATGATGTACATAAACACAGCCTCACATATACTTCTAAAAATTTAAAGATGGGTGGGGCCACTGAAAGGGCTCAATAATTAAGAGCATTGTCTCCTCTTCCAGAGAACCTGGGATCAACTACAAGCAACTATATGGTTCCCCATCTCCAGTTCCAGGGGATCAGACAGAGAGACAGACAGACAGACAGAGATAAGGATGGAAGGCCTGCCTGGTCTTTCTTTCTTTCTTATCCTTTTTAAAAAATGTTTATTTATTTATTTATTTATGTATTTATTAGATATAAGTACACTGTAGCTATCTTCAGACACTCCAGAAGAGGGTGTCATATTCTGGAGAATCTAAATCCCTCTTATTGTCTGCATATGATGTACATAAACACAGCCTCACATACACCTCTAAAAATTTAAAGATGAGTGGGGCCACTGAAAGGGCTCAACAATTAACAGCATTGTCTCCTCTTCCAGAGAACCTGGGATCAACTACCAGCAACTATATGGTGGCCCATCTCCAGTTCCAGGAGATCAGAAAGACAGACAGACTGACAGAGAAAAGGATGGCAGGCCCTGCCTGGTCTTTCTTTTTTTCTTATCATTTTTTTTAAATATTTATTTATTTATTTATTTATTTATTTATTAGACATAAGTACACTGTAGCTGTCTTCAGACACTCCAGAAGAGGGTGTCAGATTCTGGAGAATCTAAATCCCTCTTATAGTCTGCCTATGTTGTACATAAACACAGCCTCACATACACTTCTAAAAATTTAAAGATGAGTGGGGCCACTGAAAGGGCTCAACAATTAACAGCATTGTCTCCTCTTCCAGAGAACCTGGGATCAACTACCAGCAAATATATTGTGGCCCATCTCCAGTTCCAGGAGATCAGACAGACAGACAGACAGACAGAGATAAGGATGGCAGGCCTGCCTGGTCTTTCATTTTTTCTTATCCTTTTAAAAAATGTTTATTTATTTATTTATTTATTCATTTATTTATTAGATATAAGTACCCTGTAGCTGCCTTCAGATACTCCAGAAGAGGGTGTCAGATTCTGCAGAATATAAATCCCTCTTATGGTCTGCATATGATGTACATAAACAAAGCCTCACATATACTTCTAAAAATTTAAAGATGGGTGGGGCCACTGAAGGGCTCAACAATTAACAGCATTGTCTCCTCTTACAGAGAACCTGGGATCAACTACCAGCAAAAATATGGTGGCCCATCTCCAGTTTCAGGGGATCAGACAGACAGACAGACAAAGAGACAAGGATGGCAGGCCTGCCTGGTTGTTCTTTCTTTCTTATCCTTTTTGAAAAAATGTTTATTTATTTATTTATGTATTTATTAGATATAAGTACACTGTAGAGGTCTTCAGACACTCCAGAAGAGGTTGTCAGATTCTGGAGAATCTAAATCCCTCTTATGGTCTGCATATGATGTACATAAACACAGACTCACATTTACTTCCAAAAATTTAAAGATGGGTGGGGCCACTGAAAGGGCTCAACAATTAACAGCATTGTCTCCTCTTCCAGAGAACCTGAGATCAACTACCAGCAACTATATGGTGGCCCATTTCCAGGTCCAGGGAATCAGAAAGACAGATAGACAGACAGACAGAGATAAGGATGGCAGGCCTGCCTGGTATTTCTTTTTTTCTTATCAATTTTAAAAAAAGTTTATTTATTCATTTATTTATTTATTTATTTATTTATTTATTTATTTATTTATTTATTTATTTATTAGAATAAGTACACTGTAGCTGTCTTCAGACACTCCAGAAGAGGGTGTCAGATTCTGGAGAATCTAAATCCCTCTTATAGTCTGCCTATGATGTACATAAACACAGCCTCACATACACTTCTAAAAATTTAAAGATGAGTGGGGCCACTGAAAGGGCTCAACAATTAACAGCATTGTCTCCTCTTCCAGAGAACCTGGGATCAACTATCAGCCACTATATGGTGGCCCATCTCCAGTTCCCCGGGATCAGACAGACAGACAGAGTTAAGGAACGCAGGCCTGCCTGGACTTTCTTTTTTTCTTATCATTTTTTAAAAATGATTATTTATTTATTTATTTATTTATTAGATATAAGTACATGGTAGCAGTCTTCTGACACTCTAGAAGACGGTGTCAGATTCTGGACAATCTAAATCCCTCTTATGGTCTGCATATGAGGTACATAAACACAGCCTCACATATACTTCTAAAAATTTAAAGATGGGTGGGGCCACTTTACTGCTCAAAAATTAACAGCATTGTCTCCTCTTCCAGAGAACCTGGGTTCAACTACCAGCAACTATATGGTGGCCCATCTCCAGTTCCAGGGGATCAGATAGACAGACAGACATACAGACAGATAGAGATAAGGATGGCAGGCCTGCCTGGTCTTTCTTTCTTTCTTATCCTTTTTAAGAAATGTTTATTTATTTATTAATGTATATTAGATATAAGTACACTGTAGCTGTCTTCAGACACTGAGGAAGAGGGTGTCAGATTCTGGAGAATCTAAATCCCTCTTATGGACTGCAAATGATGTACATAAGCACAGACTCACAATTACTTCCAAAAATTTAAAGATGTGTGGGGCCACTGAAAGGGCTCAACAATTAACAGCATTGTCTCCTCTTCCAGAGAACCTGGGATCAACTACCAGCAACTATATGGTGGCCCATCTCCAGTTCCAGGGGATCAGATAGACAGACAGACAGACAGAAGAGATAAGGATCGCAGGCCTGCCTGTTCTTTCTTTCTTTCTTTCTTTCTTATCCTTTTAAAATGTTTATTTATTTATTTATTTATTTATTTATTTATTTATTTATTTATTTATTAGATTTAAGTACACTGTAGCTGTCTTCAGAAACTCAGGAGGAGGGTTTCAGGTTCTGGAGTATCTAAATCCCTCTTATGGACTGCATATGATGTACATTAACACAGCCTCATATATACTTCTAAAAATTTAAAGTTAGGTGGGGCCACTGAAAGGGCTCAACAATTAACAGCCTTGTCTCCTCTTCCAGAGAACCTGGGATCAACTACCAGCAACTATATAATGGCCCATCTCCAGTTCCAGGGGATCAGACAGACAGACAGACAGACAGACTAGAATGGCAGGCCTGTCTGGTTTTTCATTCTTTCTTATCCTTTTTAAAACATCTTTCTTTCTTTCTTTCTTTCTTTCTTTCTTTCTTTCTTTCTTTCTTTCTTTCTTTCTTTCTTTCTTTCTTTCTTTATTAGATATAAGTACACTGTAGATGTCTTCAGACACTCCAGAAGAGGGTATCAGTTTCTGGAGAATCTAAATCCCTCTTATGGTCTGCATACAATGTACATAAACACAGCCTCACATATACTTCTAAAAATTTAAAGATGGGTGGGGCCACTGAAAGGGCTCAACAATTAACAGCATTGTCTCCTCTTCCAGAGAACCTGGGATCAACTACCAGCAACTATATGGTGGCCCATCTCTAGTTCCAGGGGATCAGACAGACAGACTGACAGACAGAGATAAGGATGGCAGGACTACCTGGTCTTTCTTTCCTTCTTATCCTTTTAAAAAAATGTTTATTTATTTATTTATGTATGTATTTATTAGATATAAGTACACAGTAGCTGTCTTCAGACACTCCAGAAGAGGGTGTCAGATTACGGAGAATCTAAATCCCTCTTATGGTCTGCATATGATGTATATAAACACAGCCTCACATATACTTCTAAAAATTTAAAGATGGGTGGGGCCACTTAAAGGGCTCAACAAATACCAGCATTGTCTCCTCTTCCAGAGAACCTGGGATCAACTACCAGCAAAAATATGGTGGCCCATCTCCAGTTTCAGGGGATCAGATAGACAGATAGACAAACAGACAAGTAAGGCAGGCCTGCTTGGTTTTTATTTCTTTCTTATCCTTTTTAAAACATGTTTATTTATTTATTTATTTACTTATTTATTTATTTATTTATTAGATATAAGTACACTGTAGTTGTCTTCAGTCACTCCAGAAGAGGGTGTCAGATTCTGGAGAATATAAATCCCTCTTATGGTCTGCATATGATGTACATAAACACAGCCTCACATATAGTTCTAAAAATTTAAAGATGGGTGGGGCCCCAGAAAGGGCTCAATAATTAACAGCATTGACTCCTCTTCCAGAGAACCTGGGATCAACAATGAGCAACTATATGGTGGCCCATCTTTCGTTCCAGTGGATCAGACAGACAGACAGACAGACAGAGATAAGGATGGCAGGCCTGCCTGGTCTTTCTTTTTTTCTTATCCTTTTTAAAAAATGTTTATTTATTTATGTATGTATATATTTATTTATTTATTTATGTATTTATTAGATATAAGTACAATGTAGCTGTCTTCAGACACTCCAGAAGAGGGTGTCAGATTCTGGAGAATCTAAATCCCTCGTATGGTCTGCATATGATGTACATAAACACAGCCTCACATATACTTCTAAAAATTTAAAGATGGGTGGGGCTACTGAAAGGGCTCAACAACTAACAGCATTGTCTCCTCTTCCAGAGTACCTGGGATCAACTACCAGCAACTATATGGTGGCCCATCTCCAGTTCCAGGGGATCTGACAGATAGAGAGACAGACAGACAGACAGACAGACAAGGTGGCAGGCCTGCCTGGTCTTTCTTTCTTTCTTATCCTTTTTAAAAATGTTTATTAATTTATGTATGTATTTATTAGATAAAAGTACACGGTAGCTGTCTTCAGACACTCCCGAAGAGGGTGTCAGATTCTGGAGAATCTAAATCCCTCTTATAGTCTGCCTATGATGTACATAAACACAGCCTCACATACACTTCTAAAAATTTAAAGATGAGTGGGGCCACTGAAAGGGCTCAACAATTAACAGCATTGTCTCCTCTTCCAGAGAACCTGGGATCAACTATCAGCCACTATATGGTGGCCCATCTCCAGTTCCCCGGGATCAGACAGACAGACAGAGTTAAGGAACGCAGGCCTGCCTGGACTTTCTTTTTTTCTTATTATTTTTTAAAAATGATTATTTATTTATTTATTTATTTATTTATTAGATATAAGTACATGGTAGCAGTCTTCTGACACTCTAGAAGACGGTGTCAGATTCTGGACAATCTAAATCCCTCTTATGGTCTGCATATGAGGTACATAAACACAGCCTCACATATACTTCTAAAAATTTAAAGATGGGTGGGGCCACTTTACTGCTCAAAAATTAACAGCATTGTCTCCTCTTCCAGAGAACCTGGGTTCAACTACCAGCAACTATATGGTGGCCCATCTCCAGTTCCAGGGGATCAGATAGACAGACAGACATACAGACAGATAGAGATAAGGATGGCAGGCCTGCCTGGTCTTTCTTTCTTTCTTATCCTTTTTAAGAAATGTTTATTTATTTATTAATGTATATTAGATATAAGTACACTGTAGCTGTCTTCAGACACTGAGGAAGAGGGTGTCAGATTCTGGAGAATCTAAATCCCTCTTATGGACTGCAAATGATGTACATAAGCACAGACTCAAAATTACTTCCAAAAATTTAAAGATGTGTGGGGCCACTGAAAGGGCTCAACAATTAACAGCATTGTCTCCTCTTCCAGAGAACCTGGGATCAACTACCAGCAACTATATGGTGGCCCATCTCCAGTTCCAGGGGATCAGATAGACAGACAGACAGACAGAAGAGATAAGGATCGCAGGCCTGCCTGTTCTTTCTTTCTTTCTTTCTTTCTTATCCTTTTAAAATGTTTATTTATTTATTTATTTATTTATTTATTTATTTATTTATTTATTAGATTTAAGTACACTGTAGCTGTCTTCAGAAACTCAGGAGGAGGGTTTCAGGTTCTGGAGTATCTAAATCCCTCTTATGGACTGCATATGATGTACATTAACACAGCCTCTTATATACTTCTAAAAATTTAAAGATGGGTGGGGCCACTGAAAGGGCTCAACAATTAACAGCCTTGTCTCCTCTTCCAGAGAACCTGGGATCAACTACCAGCAACTATATAATGGCCCATCTCCAGTTCCAGGGGATCAGACAGACAGACAGACAGACAGACTAGAATGGCAGGCCTGTCTGGTTTTTCATTCTTTCTTATCCTTTTTAAAACATCTTTCTTTCTTTCTTTCTTTCTTTCTTTCTTTCTTTCTTTCTTTCTTTCTTTCTTTCTTTCTTTATTAGATATAAGTACACTGTAGATGTCTTCAGACACTCCAGAAGAGGGTATCAGTTTCTGGAGAATCTAAATCCCTCTTATGGTCTGCATACAATGTACATAAACACAGCCTCACATATACTTCTAAAAATTTAAAGATGGGTGGGGCCACTGAAAGGGCTCAACAATTAACAGCATTGTCTCCTCTTCCAGAGAACCTGGGATCAACTACCAGCAACTATATGGTGGCCCATCTCTAGTTCCAGGGGATCAGACAGACAGACTGACAGACAGAGATAAGGATGGCAGGACTACCTGGTCTTTCTTTCCTTCTTATCCTTTTAAAAAAATGTTTATTTATTTATTTATGTATGCATTTATTAGATATAAGTACACAGTAGCTGTCTTTAGACACTCCAGAAGAGGGTGTCAGATTACGGAGAATCTAAATCCCTCTTATGGTCTGCATATGATGTATATAAACACAACCTCACATATACTTCTAAAAATTTAAAGATGGGTGGGGCCACTTAAAGGACTCAACAAATACCAGCATTGTCTCCTCTTCCAGAGAACCTGGGATCAACTACCAGCAAAAATATGGTGGCCCATCTCCAGTTTCAGGGGATCAGATAGACAGATAGACAAACAGACAAGTAAGGCAGGCCTGCTTGGTTTTTATTTCTTTTTTATCCTTTTTAAAACATGTTTATTTATTTATTTATTTATTTATTTATTTATTTATTTATTTATTAGATATAAGTACACTGTAGTTGTCTTCAGTCACTCCAGAAGAGGGTGTCAGATTCTGGAGAATATAAATCCCTCTTATGGTCTGCATATGATGTACATAAACACAGCCTCACATATAGTTCTAAAAATTTAAAGATGGGTGGGGCCCCAGAAAGGGCTCAATAATTAACAGCATTGACTCCTCTTCCAGAGAACCTGGGATCAACAATGAGCAACTATATGGTGGCCCATCTTTCGTTCCAGTGGATCAGACAGACAGACAGACATACAAAGATAAGGATGGCAGGCCTGCCTGGTCTTTCTTTTTTTCTTATCCTTTTTAAAAAATGTTTATTTATTTATGTATGTATATATTTATTTATTTATTTATGTATTTATTAGATATAAGTACAATGTAGCTGTCTTCAGACACTCCAGAAGAGGGTGTCAGATTCTGGAGAATCTAAATCCCTCGTATGGTCTGCATATGATGTACATAAACACAGCCTCACATATACTTCTAAAAATTTAAAGATGGGTGGGGCTACTGAAAGGGCTCAACAACTAACAGCATTGTCTCCTCTTCCAGAGTACCTGGGATCAACTACCAGCAACTATATGGTGGCCCATCTCCAGTTCCAGGGGATCTGACAGATAGAGAGACAGACAGACAGACAGACAGACAAGGTGGCAGGCCTGCCTGGTCTTTCTTTCTTTCTTATCCTTTTTAAAAATGTTTATTAATTTATGTATGTATTTATTAGATAAAAGTACACGGTAGCTGTCTTCAAACACTCCCGAAGAGGGTGTCAGATTCTGGAGAATCTATATCCCTCTTATGATCTGCATATGATGTACATAAACACAGCCTCACATATACCTCTAAAAACTTAAAGATGGGTGGGGCCACTGAAAGGGCTCAACAATTAACAGCATTGTCTCCTCTTCCAGAGAACCTGGGATCAACTACCAGCAACTATATAATGGCCCATCTCCAGTTTCAGGGGATCAGACAGACAGACAGACAGACAGACTAGAATGGCAGGCCTGTCTGGTTTTTCATTCTTTCTTATCCTTTTTAAAAAATGTTTATTTGTTTATTTATGAATTTATTAGATATAATTACACTGTAGCTGTCTTCAGACACTCCAGTAGAGGGTGTCAGATTCTGGAGAATCTAAATCCTTGTTATGGTCTGCATATGATATACATAAACAGAGACTCACATATACTTCTAAAAACTTAAAGATGGGTGGGACCACTGAAAGGGCTCAACAATTAACAGCATTATCTCCTCTCCAGAGAACCTGGGATCAACTACCATCAACTATATGGTGGCCCATCTCCAGTTCCAGGGGATCAGACAGACAGACAGAGAAACAGACAAGGATAAGGATGGCAAGCCTGCCTGGTCTTTCTTTCTTTCTTATCTATTTTTAAAAATGTTTATTTATTTATTTATTTATTTATTTATTTATGTATTTATTAGATATAAGTATACTGTAGCTGTCTTCAGACACTCCAGAATAGGGTGTCAGATTCTGGAGAATCTAAATCCCTCTTATGGTCTGCATATGATGTACATAAACACAGCCTCACATATACTTCTAAAAATTTAAAGATGGGTAGGACCACTGAAAGGGCTCAACAATTAACATCATTGTCTCCTCTTCCAGAGAACCTGGGATCAACTACCAGCAACTATATGGTGGCCCATCTGCAGTTCCAGGGGATCAGACAGACAGACAGACAGACAGAGATAAGGATGGCAGGCCTGCCTGGTCTTTCTTTCTTTCTTATCCTTTAAAAAATGTTTATTTTTTTATGTATTTATTATATATAAGTACACTGTAGCTGTCTACAGACACTCCAGAAGAGTGTTTAGATTCTAGAGAATCTAAATCCCTCTTATGGTCTGTGTATGATGTACATAAACACAGCCTCACATATACTGAGCTGAGGTGTCACAGGCCAACTGCTGGAATTTCTGAGTACCACCTAGAGAGAGAAAACCTATGCTGTGGTTGTTTAATTTATGTATTTTATTATTTCTATTTGTTGTTTTGTTTTGTTTTATTTGTTTTTAGAGAAGGCCTCAGTCTGTAGCTCTGGCTGACCCAGGACTGCCTACCTGTGTTAATTAGGGTTTCACAGCTGAGAACAGACACCAAGAGCAAGGTAAGGTTTAGAAAACCCGACCTTCAGGGGTGGCTCAAGCTCTTAATGAGAGCACTCTGTAGGCAGAGGCAGTAAGTTTCTGAGTTCGAGGCCACCCTGGTGAAAGACATGGTTAGGCAGGGCTAGGGTAGGCTAGGGTAGGCTAGGGTAGGCTAGGGTAGGCTAGGGTAGGCTAGGGTAGGCTAGGGTAGGCTAGGGTAGGCTAGGGTAGGCTAGGGTAGGCTAGGGTAAGCTAGGGTAAGCTAGGGTAAGCTAGGGTAAGCTAGGGTAGGCTAGGGTAGGCTAGGGTAGGCTAGGCCAGGGTGAGAAGAAAGAAAGAAAGAAAGAAAGAAAGAAAAAAAGAAAGAAAGAAAGAAAGAAAGAAAGAAAGAAAGAAAGAAAGAACAGCATTGTCTCCTCTTCCAGAGAACCTGGGATCAACTACCAGCAACTATATGGTGGCCCATCTCCAGTTCCAGGCGATCAGACAGACAGACAGACATACAGACAAGGATGGCAGGCCTTCCTGGTTTTTATTTCTTTCTTATCGTTTTAAAAAAATGTTTATTTAATTATTTATGTATTTATTAGATATAAGTACACTGTAGCTGTCTTCAGACACGCCAGAAGAGGGTGTCAGATTCTGGAATATCTAAATCCCTCTTATGGTATGTATATGATGTACATAAACACAGCCTCACATATAC
Source organism: Mus caroli (assembly GCF_978045245.1). NCBI lineage: Eukaryota > Metazoa > Chordata > Mammalia > Rodentia > Muridae > Mus > Mus caroli. Next base: position 188,877 of record NW_028227414.1, on the reverse strand, counting down.
TTCTAAAAATTTAAAGATGGGTTGGGCTACTGAAAAGGCTCAACAATTAACAGCACTGACTCCTCTTCCAGAGAACCTGGGATCAACTACCAGCAACTATATGGTGGCCGATCTCGAGTCCAAGGGGATCAGACAGACTGTAGACAGACAGACAGACAGACAGAGATAAGGATTTCAGGCCTGCCTGGTCTTTCTTTCTTTCTTATCCTGTTTAAAAAATGTTTATTTATTTATTTATTTATTTATTTATTTATTTATTTATTTATTTATTTGATATAAGTACACTGTAGCTGCCTTCAGACACTCCAGAAGAGGGTTTCAGATTCTGGAGAATCTAAATCACATTTATGGTCTGCATATGATGTACATAAACACAGCCTCACATATACTTCTAAATATTTAAAGATGGGTGGCGCCACTGAAAGGGCTCAACAATTAACATCATTGGCTCCTCTTCCAGAGAACCTGGGATAAACTACCAGCAACACTATGGTGGCCCATCTCCAGTTCCAGGGAATCAGACAGACAGACAGACAGAGATAAGGGTGGCAGGCCTGCCTGGTCTTTCTTACTTTCTTATCCTTTTTAAAAATGTTTATTTATTTATTTATTTATTTATTTATTTATTCATTCATTCATTTATTTATTTATGTATTTATTAGATATAAGTAAACTCTAGCTGTCTTCAGACACTCAGGAAGAGGGTGTCAGATTCTGGAGAATCTAAATCCCTCTTATGGTCTGCATATGATGTACATAAACACAGCCTCACATATACTTCTAAAAATTTAAAGATGGGTTGGCCACAGAAAGGGCTCAACAATTAACAGCATTGTCTCCTCTTCCAGAGAACCTTAGATAAACTACCAGCAACTATATGGTGGCCCATCTCCAGTTCCAGTGTATCACACAGACAGACAGAGAGACACACATAAATATGGAGGCCTGCCTGGTCTTTCTTTCTTTCTTATACTTTTTAAAAAATGTTTATTTATTTATTTATGTGTTTATTAGATATAAGTACACATTATCTGTCTTCAGACACTCCAGAAGAGGGTGTCAGATTCTGGAAAATCTAAATCCCTCTTATGGTCTGCATATCATGTACATAAACACAGCCTCACATACACTTCTAAAAATTTAAAGATGGGTGGGGCCACTGAAAGGGCTCAACAATTAACAGCATTGTCTCCTCTTCCAGAGAACCTGGGATCAACTACCAGCAACTATATGGTGGCCCATCTCGAGTCCAAGGGGATCAGACAGACTGTAGACAGACAGACAGAGAGACAGAGATAAGGATGGCAGGCCTGCCTGGTCTTTCTTTCTTTCTTATCCTGTTTATAAAATGTTTATTTATTTATTTATTTATTTATTTATTTATTTATTTATTTATTTATTTATTTGATATAAGTACACTGTAGTTGTCTTCAGACACTCCAGAAGAGGGTGTCAGATTCTGGAGAATCTAAATCACATTTATGGTCTGCATATGATGTACATAAACACAGCCTCACATATACTTCTAAATATTTAAAGATGGGTGGGGCCAATGAAAGGGCTCAACAATTAACATCATTGTCTCCTCTTCCAGAGAACCTGGAATCAACTAACAGCAACACTATGGTGGCCAATCTACAGTTCCAGGGTATCAGACAGACAGACAGACAGACAGACAGAGATAAGGGTGGCAGGCCTGCCTGGTCTTTCTTACTTTCTTATCCTTTTTAAAAAATGTTTATTTATTTATTTATTTATTCATTTATTTATTTATGTATGTATTTATTAGATATAAGTAAACTGTAGCTGTCTTCAGACACTCCAGAAGAGGGTGTCAGATTCTGGAGAATCTAAATCCCTCTTATGGTCTGCATATGATGTACATAAACACAGCCTCACATATACTTCTAAAAATTGAAAGATGGGTGGGGCTACAGAAAGGGCTCAACATTTAAAAGCACTGTCTCCTCTTCCAGAGAACCTTGGATAAACTACCAGCAACTATATGGTGGCCCACTTCCAGTTCCAGGGTTTCACACAGACAGACAGACAGACAGAGATAAGGGTGGCAGGCCTGCCTGGTCTTTCTTTCTGTCTTATCCTTTTTAAAAAATGTTTATTTATTTATTTATTTATTTGTTTATTTATTTATTTATTTATGTATTTATTAGATATAAGTACACTTTAGCTGTCTTTAGACACTACAGAAGAGGGTGTCAGTTTCTGGAGAATCTAAATCACTCTTATGGTTTGATTATGATGTACATAAACACAGCCTCAGATATACTTCTAAAAATTTAAAGATGGGTGGGGCCACTGAAAGGGCTCAACAATTTACAGCATTGTCTCCTCTTCCAGAGAACCTTGGATAAACTACCAGCAACTATATGGTGGCCCATATCCAGTACCAGAGGATCAGACAGACAGACAGACAGACAGACAGAGATAAGGATGGCAGGCCTGCCAGGTCTTTGTTTCTTACTTATCCTTTTTAAAATATGTTTATTTATTTATTTATTTATTTATTTATTTATTTATGTATTTATTAGATATAAGTACACTGTAGCTGTCTTCAGACACTCCAGAAGAGGGTGTCAGATTCTGGAGAATTTAAATCACTCTTATGATCTGCATATGATGTACATAAATTCAGCCTCACATTTACTTCTAAAAATTTAAGATGGCTGTGGCCACTGAAAGGACTGAACAATTAACATCATTGTCTCCTCTTCCAGAGAACTTGGGAAAAACTACCAGCAAATATATGGTGGCCCATATCCAGTTCCAGAGGATCAGACAGACAGACAGACAGACAGACAGACAGAGATAAGGATGGCAGGACTGCCTGATTTTACTTTCCTCCTTATCCTTTTTAAAAAAATGTTTATTTATTTATTAATTTATTTATTTATGTATTTTTTAGATATAAGTACACTGTAGCTGTCTTAAGATCTCCAGTAGAGGGTGTCAGGTTCTGAAGAATCTAAAACCATCTTCTGGTCTGCATATGATGTACATAAACACAGCCTCAGATATACTTCTAAAAATTTAATGAAGGGTGGGGCCACTGAAAGGGCTCTACAATTAACAGCATTGTCTCCTCTTCCAGAGAACCTGGGATCAACTACCAGCAACTATATGGTGGCTCATCTCCAGTTCCCAGGGATCAGACAGACAGACAGACAGACAAACAGAGATATGGATGGCAGGCCTTCCTGGTCTTTCTTTTTTTCTTATCATTTAATTAAAAAAATGTTTATTTATTTATTTATTTATTTATGTATTTATTATATATAAGTACACTGTAGCTGTCTTCAGACACTCCAGAAGAGGGTGTCAGATTATGGAGAATATAAATCCCTCTTATGGCCTGCATATGATGTACATAAACAGAGCCTCACATACAGTTCTAAACATTTAAAGATGGGTGGGGCCATTGAAAGGGCTCAACAATGAACAGCATTGTCTCCTCTTCCAGAGAACCTCGGATCAACTACCAGCAACTATATGGTGGCCCATCTCCAGTTCCAGGAGATCAGACAGACAGACATACAGACAGTCAGAGATAAGGATGGCAGTCCTGCCTGGTCTTTCTTTCTTTCTTATCCTTTTGAAAAAATGTTTACTTATTTATTTATTTATTTATTTATTAGATATAAGTACACTGTAGCTGTCTTCAGACACTCCAGAAAAGTGTGTCAGATTCTGGAGAATCTAAATCCCTTTTATGGTCTGCATATGATGTACATAAACACAGACTCATGTATACTTCTAAAAATTTAAAGATGGGTGGGGCCACTGAAAGGGCTCAACAATTAACAGCGTTGTCTCCTCTTCCAGAGAACCTGGGTCAACTACCAACAACTATATGGTGGCCCATCCCCAGTTCCATGGGATCAGAACGACAGACAGACAGACAGACAAACAGAGATAAGGAAGGCAGGCCTGCCTGGTCTTTCTTTCTTTCTTATCCTTTTTAAAAAATGTTTATTTATTTATTTATTTATTTATTTATTTATTTATTTATTTATTTATTTATTAGATATAGGTACACTGTAGCTGTCTTCAGACTCTCCAGTAGAGGGTGTTAGAATCTGGAGAATCTGAATCCCTCTTATGGTCTGCATATGATGTACATAAACACAGCCTCACATATACTTCTAAAAATTTAAAGAAGGTTGGGGCCACTCTAAAAGCTCAACAATTAACAACATTGTCTCCTCTTACAGAGAACCTGGGATAAACTACCAGCACCTATATGGTGGCCCATCTCCAGTCCAGTGGATCAGACAGACAGACAGACAGAGAGACAGAGATAAGGATGGCAGGCCTGCCTGGTCTTTCTTTATTTCTTATCCTTTAAAAAAAATGTTTGTTTATTTATTTATTTATTTATTTATTTATTTATTTATTTATTAGATATAAGTACACTGTAGCCGTCTTCAGACACTCCAAGAGAGGGTGTCAGATTCTGGAGAATCTAAATCCCTCTTATGGTCTGCATATGATGTACATAAACACAGCCTCACATATACTTCTAAAAATTTAAAGATGGGTGGGACCACTGAAAGGGCTCAACAATTACCATCACTGTCTCCACTTCCAGAGAACCTGACATCAACTATCAGCAAGTATATAGTGGCCCACCTCCACGTCCAGGGGATCAGACAGACTGTCAGACAGACAGACAGACAGACAGAGATAAGGATGGCAGGCCTGCCTGGTCTTACTTTCTTTCTTATCCTTTTAAAAAATGTTTATGTATGTATGTATTTATTTATTTATTTATTTATTTATTTATTTATGTATTTATTAGATATAAGTACAATGTAGCTGTCTTCACACACTTCAGAAGAGGGTGTCAGATTCTGGAGTATCTAAATCCCTCTTATGTTCTGCATATGATGTACATAAACACAGCCTCACATATACTTCTAAAAATTTAAAGATGGGTGGGGCCACTGAAAGGGCTCAACAATTAACAGCATTGTCTCCTCTTCCGGAGAACCTGGGATCAACTACCAGCAACTATATGGTGGCCTATCTCCAGTTCCAAAGGATCATATAGAGAGAAAGACAGACAGAAAGAGATAAGGACGGCAGGCTTGCCTGGTCTTTCTTTCTTTCTTATCCCTTTTAAAAAATGTTTATTTATTTATTTATTCATGTATTTATTAGATATAAGTACACTGTAGCTATCTTCAGACACTCCAGAAGAGTGTGTCAGTTTATGGAGCATCTAAATCCCTCTTATGGTCTGCATATGATGTACATAAACACAGCCTCACATATACTTCTAAAAATTTAAAGAAGGTTGGGGCCACTCTAAAAGCTCAACAATTAACAACATTGTCTCCTCTTACAGAGAACCTGGGATAAACTACCAGCACCTATATGGTGGCCCATCTCCAGTCCAGTGGATCAGACAGACAGACAGACAGAGAGACAGAGATAAGGATGGCAGGCCTGCCTGGTCTTTCTTTATTTCTTATCCTTTAAAAAAAATGTTTGTTTATTTATTTATTTATTTATTTATTTATTTATTTATTTATTTATTTATTAGATATAAGTACACTGTAGCCGTCTTCAGACACTCCAAGAGAGGGTGTAGGATTGTGGAGAATCTAAATCCCTCTTATGGTCTGCATATGATGTACATAAACACAGCCTCAAATATACTTCTAAAAATTTAAAGATGGGTGGGACCACTGAAAGGGCTCAACAATTACCATCACTGTCTCCACTTCCAGAGAACCTGACATCAACTATCAGCAAGTATATAGTGGCCCACCTCCATGTCCAGGGGATCAGACAGACTGTCAGACAGACAGACAGACAGACAGAGATAAGGATGGCAGGCCTGCCTGATCTTACTTTCTTTCTTATCCTTTTAAAAAATGTTTATTTATTTATTTATTTATTTATTTATTTATTTATTTATTTATTTATTAGATATAAGTACAATGTAGCTGTCTTCACACACTTCAGAAGAGGGTGTCAGATTCTGGAGTATCTAAATCCCTCTTATGTTCTGCATATGATGTACATAAACACAGCCTCACATATACTTCTAAAAATTTAAAGATGGGTGGGGCCACTGAAAGGGCTCAACAATTAACAGCATTGTCTCCTCTTCCGGAGAACCTGGGATCAACTACCAGCAACTATATGGTGGCCTATCTCCAGTTCCAAAGGATCATATAGAGAGAAAGACAGACAGAAAGAGATAAGGACGGCAGGCTTGCCTGGTCTTTCTTTCTTTCTTATTCCTTTTAAAAAATGTTTATTTATTTATTTATTCATGTATTTATTAGATATAAGTACACTGTAGCTATCTTCAGACACTCCAGAAGAGTGTGTCAGTTTATGGAGCATCTAAATCCCTCTTATGGTCTGCATATGATGTACATAAACACAGCCTCACATACACTTCTAAAAATTTAAAGATGGGTGGGGCCTTTGAAAGGGCTCAACAATTAACAGCATTGTCTCCTCTTCCAGAGAACCTCTGATTAACTACCAGCAACTATATGGTGGCCCATCTCCAGTTCCAGGGGATCAGAGAGACAGACAGACAGTCAGATATAAGGATGGCAGGCCTGCCTGGTCTTTCTTTCTTTTTTATTCTTTTGAAAAAATGTTTACTTATTTATTTATTTATTTATTTATTTATTTATTTATTTATTAGATATAAGTACACTGTAGCTGTCTTCAGACACTCCAGAAGAGGGTGTCAGATTCTGGAGAATCTAAATACCTCTTATGGTCTGCATATGATATACATAAACACAGACTCAAGTATACTTCTAAAAATTTAAAGATGGGTGGGGCCACTGAAAGGGCTCAACAATTAAGAGCGTTGTCTCCTCTTCCAGAGAACCTGGGATCAACTACCAGCAACTATATGGTGGCCCATCTCCAGTTCCAGGGGATCAGACAGACAGACAGAGAGACACACAGACAGAGATAAGGATAGCAGGCCTGCCTGGTCTTTCTTTCTTTCTTATCCTTTTTAAAAAATGTTTACTTATTTATTTATTCATGTATTTATTATATATAAGTACACTGTAGTGTCTTCAGACACTCCAGAAGAGGGTGCAAGCTTCTGGAGAATCTAAATCACTCTTATGGTCTGAATATAATGTACATAAACACAGCCTCACAATTACTTCTAAAAATTTAAAGATGAGTGGCGCCACTGAAAGCGGTAAACAATTAACAGCATTGTCTCCTCTTTCAGAGTACCTGGGATCAACTACCAGCAACTATATGCTGGCCCATTTCCAGTACCAGAGGAAAAGACAGACAGACAGACAGACAGACAGACAGAGATAAGGATGGCAGGCCTGCCAGGTCTTTCTTTCTTTCTTATCTTTTTAAAAAATGTTTATTTATTTATTTATTTATTTATTTATTTATTTATTTATTATTTATGTATTTATTATATATAAGTACACTGTAGCTGTCTTCAGACACTCCAGAGAGGGTGTCAGATTCTGGAGATTCTAAATCCCTCTTATGGTCTGCATATGATGTACATAAACACAGCCTCACATATACTCCTAAAAATTTAAAGTTGGGTGGGGCCACTGAAAGGGCTCACAATTAACAGCACTGACTCCTCTTCCAGAGAACCTGGGATCAACTACCAACAACTATATGGTGGCCTATCTTCAGTTCCAAAGGATCATATAGATAGACAGACAGACAGACAGAGATGAGGATGGCAGGCCTGCCTGGTCTTTCTTTCTTTCTTATCCAATTGAAAAAATGTTTACTTATTAATTAATTAATTAATTAATTTATTTATTTATTTATTTATTTATTTATTTATTTATTTATTAGATATAAGTACACTGTAGCTTTCTTCAGACATTCCAGAAGAGGGTGTCAGATTCTGGAGAAACTAATACCTCTTATGTTCTGCATATGATGTCCATAAACACAGACTCAAGTATACTTCTAAAAATTTAAAGATGGGTGGGGCCACTGAATGGGCTCAACAATTAACAGCATTGTCTCCTCTTCCAGAGAACCTGGGATCAACTACCAGCAACTATATGGTGGCCCATCTGCAGTTCCAGGGGATCAGACAGACAGACAGACAGAGATAAGGAAGGCAGGCCTGCCTGGTCTTTCTTTCTTACTTATCCTGATTAAAAAATGTTTATTTATATATTTATTTATTTATTTATTTATTTATTTATTTATTTATTTATGTATTTATTAGATATAAGTACACTATAGCTGTCTTCAGACACTCCAGAAGAGTGTGTCAGATTCTGAAGAATTTAAATCACTCTTAGGGTCTGCATATGATGTACATAAATACAGCCTCACATTTACCTCTAAAAATTTAAAGATGGTTGGGGCCACTGAAAGGGCTCAACAATTCATAGCATTGTCTCCTCTTCCATTGAACCTGGGAAAAACTACCAGCAAATATATGGTGGCCCATATCCAGTTCCAGAGGATCAGACAGACAGACAGACAGACAGAGAGAGATAAGGATGGCAGGCCTGCCTGATTTTTCTTTCTTTCTTATCCTTTTTAAAAAATGTTTATTTATTTATTAATTAATTTATTTATGTATTTATTAGATATAAGTACACTGTAGCTCTCTCAGACACTCCAGTAGAGGGTGTCAGATTCTGAAGAAATTAAAACCATCTTCTGGTCTGCATATGATGTACATAAACATAGCCTCAGATATACTTCTAAAAATTTAATGAAGGGTGGGGCCACTGAAAGGGCTCAACAATTAAAAGCATTATGTCCTCTTCCAGAGAACCTGGGATCAACGACCAGCAACTATATGGTGGCTCATCTCCAGTTCCCTGGGATCAGACAGACAGACAGACAGACAGACAAACAGAGATATGGATGTCAGGTTTGCCTGGTCTTTCTTTTTTTCTTATTCTATGAAAAAATATTTATTTATTTATTTATTTATTTATTTATTTATTTATTTATTTATTTATTAGATATAAGTACACTGTAGCTGTCTGCAGACACTCCAGAAGAGGGTGTCAGATACTGGAGAATCTAAATCCTTCTTATGGTCTGCATATGATGTACATAAACACAGCCTCACATATAATTCTAAAAATTTAAAGATGGGTGGGACCACTGAAAGGGCTCAACAATTAACATCATTGTCTCCTCTTCCAGAGAACCTGGGATCAACTATCAGCAACTATATGGTGGCCCATCTGCAGTTCCAGGGGATCAGACAGACAGACAGACAGACAGACAGACAGAGATAAGGATGGCAGGCCTGCCATGTCTTTCTTTCTTACTTATCCTGTTTAAAAAATGTTTATTTATTTATTTATTTATTTATTTATTTATTTATGTATTTATTAGATATAAGTACACTGTAGCTGTCTTCAGACACTCCAGAAGAGGGTGTCAGAGTCTGGAGAATCTAAATCCCTCTTATGGCCTGCATATGATGTACATAAACACAGACTCACGTATACTTCTAAAAATTTAAAGATGTGTGGGGCCACTGAGAGGGCTCAAAAATTACCATGACTGTCTCCACTTCCAGAGAACCTGGGATCAACTATCAACAACTATATAGTGGCCCACCTCCAGTTCCAGGGGATCAGACAGACTGTCAGACAGACAGACAGACAGACAGACAGAGATAAGAATGGCAGGCCTGCCTGGTCTTTCTTTCTTTCTTATCCTGTTTTAAAAATGTTTATTTATTTATTTTTTTATGTATTTATGTATTTATTAGATATAAGTACACTGTAGCTGTCTTCAGACACTCCAGAAGAGGGTGTCAGATTCTGGAGAATCTAAATCCCTCTTATGGTCTGCATATGATGTACATAAACACAGCCTCACATATAATTATAAAAATTTAAAGATGGGTGGGACCACTGAAAGGGCTCAACCATTAACATCATTGTCTACTCTTCCAGAGAACCTGGGATCAACTACCAGCAACTATATGGTGGACCATCTGCAGTTCCAGGGGATCAGACAGACAGACAGACAGACAGAGATAAGGATGGCAGGCTTGCCAGGTCTTTCTTTCTTACTTATCCTCTTTAAAAAATGTTTATTTATTTATTTATTTATTTATTTATTTATTTATTTATTTATGTATTTATTTGATATAAGTACACTGTAGCTGTCTTCAGACAGTCCAGAAAAGGGTGTCAGATTATGGAGAATCTAAATCCCTCTTATGGTCTGCATATGATGTACATAATCACAGCCTCACAAATACTTCTAAACATTTAAAGATGGGTGGGGCCACTGAAAGGGCTCAACAATTAACAGCATTGTCTCCTCTTCCAGAGAACCTGGGAAAAACTAACAGCAAATATATGGTGGCCCATATGCAGTTCCAGAGGTTCAGATAGACAGACAGACAGACAGACAGAGATAAGGATGGAAGGCCTGCCTGATTTTTCTTTCTTTTTTATCCTTTATAAAAAATGTTTATTTATTTATTAATTTATTTATTTATGTATTTATTAGATATAAGTACACTGTAGCTGTCTTCAGAAACTCCAGTAGACGGTGTCAGATTCTGAAAAATCTAAAACCATCTTCTGGTCTGCATATGATGTACATAAACACAGCCTCAGATATACTTCAAAAATTTTAATGAAAGGTGGGGCCACTGAAAGGGCTCAACAATTAACAGCATTATCTCCTCTTCCAGAGAACCTGGGATCAACTACCAGCAACTATATGGTGGCCCATCTCCAGTTCCAGAGGATCAGACAGACAGACAGACAGACAGATATAAGGATGGCAGGCCTGCCTGGTCTTTCTTTCTTTCTTATCCTTTTGAAAAAATGTTTACTTATTTATTTATTTATGTATTTATTAGATATAAGTACACTGTAGCTGTCTTCAGACACTCCAGAAGAAGGTGTCAGATTCTGCAGAATCTAAATCCCTCTTATGGTCTGCATATGATGTACATAAACACAGCCTCACATATACTTCTAAAAATTTAAAGATGGGTGGGACCACTGAAAGGTCTCAACAATTAACAGCATTGTCTCCTCTTCCATAGAACCTGGGATCAACTACCAGCAACTATATGGTGGCCCATATCCAGTATCAGAGGATCAGACAGACAGACAGACAGACAAACAGACAGAGATAAGGATGGCAGGCCTGCCAGGTCTTCTTTCTTTCTTATCCTTTTTAAAAAATGTTTATTTATTTATTTATTTATTTATTTATTTATTTATTTATTTATTTATTCGATATAAGTACACTGTAGCTGTTTTCAGACACTCCAGAAGAGGGTGTCAGATTCTGGAGAATCTAAGTCCCTCTTATGGTCTGCACATGGTGTACCTAAAGAGAGCCTCACATATACTTCAAAAATTTAAAGAAGGGTGGGGCCACTGAAAAAGCTCAACAATTAACAGCATTGTCTCCTCTTCCAGAGAACCTGGGATCAACTACCAGCAACTATATGGTGGCCCATCTCCATTTCTCAGGGATCAGACAGACAGACAGACAGACAGAGCTAAGGAGGGCAGGCCTGCCTTTTCTTTCTTTCTTATCCTTTTAAAAAATGTTTATTTAATTATTTATTTATGTATTTATTAGATATAAGTACACAGTAGCTGTCTTCAGACACTCAAGAAGAGGGTGTCAAATTCAGGAAAATCTAAATCCCTCTTATGGTCTGCATACCTTCAGTGGTGGCTCAAGCTCTTAATGACAGCACTCTGTAGGCATAGGCAGTTAGTTTCTGAGTTCGAGGCCACCCTGGTGAAAGACAGGGTTAGGCAGGGCTAGGGAAGGCTAGGGAAGGCTAGGGAAGGCTAGGGAAGGCTAGGGTAGGCAAGGCAAGGCTAGGGTAGGCTAGGGTAGGCTAGGGTAGGCTAGGGAAGGTTAGGGTAGGCTAGGGTAGGCTAGGGTAGGCTAGGGTAGGCTAGGGTAGGCTAGGGTAGGCTAGGGTAGGCTAGGGTAGGCTAGGGTAGGCTAGGGTAGGCTAGGGAAAGAAAGAAAGACAGAAAGAAAGAAAGGAAGAAAGAAAGAAAGAAAGAAAGAAAGAAAGAAAGAAAGAAAGAAACAAAGAAAGAAACAAAGAAAGAAAGAAAGAAAAAGGTTTTATAAAAAGTGTTAAAGTTTTTAAAAATTAAAAAAAAAATACCAGATCACCATCACACAGCATTGGCTGTCTTCAGGTGTATCCTTTCAGCCTCCAAAACAAAAAGCAATGGCTGGCTGTCTTCAGGTGTATCCTATTCTCCAGTCTTATTTCCAACCTAAGAGCTGGGCTGAGCTGCCTCATTATGTAATTGCAAACCTTCCTTGGTTTGTCTTTTCCATTTCTAAGACTAACAGGCCTTTTTCTATTTAGAGAATATGCTCATGACTGTACTTTAGATATAGTAAATATAACTGTTGCTTATAACACTTGTTTTCTAGGAATTTTTAAAGGGCAATGGCAGAGTTTATTTTTTAAAAATATTTTGCATTTATTTATTTGTGTGAGTGATGAAGCTCAGGTCTTCAAACTCGTCAGGAGGTATGATTACCTCCCCTCTCTCTCAACCCCTCTCTCTCCTCTCTCAATGATTGTGTAAGAATGTTTTGCATGTGTATGCTGTGCCCACAGACTCCAGAACAGAGTATTAGATCCCCTGGAACTGGAGATGGGCCACCATATATATATACTGGTAATTGAGCCCAGGTTCTCTGGAAGAGGAGACAATGCTCTTAATTGTTCAGCCCTCTCTGTAGCCACATCTTTCTTTTTTTTTTTTTTGAGTATATGTGAGGCTGTGTTTATATACATCATATGCAGACAATAGGAATGATTTAGATTCTTCAGAATCTGACACCCTCTTCTGGACTGTCTGAAGATAGCTACAGCATACTTAAATATAATAAATATATAAATCTTTAAAAAGAAAAGGAAAAGTAAAAAAGAAAGAACAGGCCTGCCATATGCATGTTCATAGAGGAAAATGGAAGAGACCCCAATCTAACCTCAGCAGGGTGCTTCCTTCTGGATGGTAGCTCACAGTTTCATCCCAGCAAGACAGGCAAATCACTGAGTTCAAGGACAGTAAGGTTCAGGACAGCCAAGGTTAGGAAGGAAAAGGGTCTATGTTGAGAATACAAACCTACAAAACAACAACTAGGAAAAAGAAGTGACAGTGTAACTTGGGGTAGGGTACCAAAAAGAGAAAGCTTTCTGTTACCACTTACAAACAGCAGTAGACTTGCACCCTTCTGCCCAGGTCCCTGCCTTCCTTTCTAGGAATTCTAAGGATGCCAGGGGGTGGGGCAATCCAGATTAACTTTTTACTAACAAAGACTTGGTCTTTGATGTCTAGAGGAAGCCCTTCTCAGTGCCTTTAACTACCACTGAACTTTCAGGGCTGTGACTCAACTGTAACAAGGAACAGGGCTAAGAACCTGCAGCCTTTGAAAACAACTATTTTTTTAAAGAGGGGGACACAAATCAGCAGTAGAACCCCTCAGGTTCAGCCATAATACTTGTTAGGGAAACAGCCTCAATGTCCAGAGCTGAGGTCTCATGGGTGAACTGCTTCAAGCTCTGAGTATCATTGAAAGAAAGAAAAGTTATCATGTGGTTGCTTAATTTATTTATTTTATTATTTCTATTTTTTGTTTTCTTTTGTTTTGTTTTAGAAAAGGCCTCAGTCTGTAGTTATGGCTGACCTAGGACAGACTACATGTGTTAATTAGGGTTTCAAAGCTGAGAAACAGACCATACCTATGTAAGACTTAGAAAACCCAACAGTCAGTGGTGGCTTGAGCTCTTAATGAGAGCACTATGGAGGCAGAAGCAGTCAGTTTCTGACTTCGAGGCCAGCCTGGTTAAAGACAGGGATAGGCAGGGCTAGGCAAGGCAGGGCTGGGCTAGGCTAGGCAAGGCAAGGGGCTAGGCTAGGCTACGCAAGGGGCTAGGCAAGACAGACAGACAGAGAGAAAGACAGACAAGGATGGAAGGCCTGCCTGGTTTTTCTTTCTTCCTTATCCCTTTTAAAAAATGTTTATTTATTTATTTATTTATTTATTTATTTATTTATTTATTTATGTATTTATTAGATATAAGTACACTGTAGCTGTCTTCAGACACTCCAGAAGAGTGTGTCAGATTCTGGAGAATCTAAATCCCTCTTATGGTCTGCATATGATGTACAAAAACACAGCCTCACATATACTTCTAAAAATTTAAAGATGGGTGGGGCCACTGAAAGGGCTCAACAATTAACAGCATTGTCTCCTCTTCCAGAGAACCTGGGATCAACTACCAGCAACTATAAGGTAGCCCATCTCCAGTTCCCGGGGATCAGACAGACAGACAGACAGACAGAGATAAGGATGGCAGGCCTGCCTGGTCTTTCTTTCTTACTTATCCTTTTTAAAACATGTTTATTTCTTTATTTATGTATTTATTAGATATAAGTACATTGTAGCTGTCTTCAGACACTCCAGAAGAGTGTGTCAGATTCTGGAGAATCTAAATCCCTCTTATGGTCTGCATATGATGTACATAAACACAGCCTCACATATACTTCTAAAAATTTAAAGATGGGTGGGGCCACTGTAAGGGCTCAACAATTAACAGCATTGTCTCCTCTTCCAGAGAACCTGGGATCAAGTACCAGCAAAAATATGGTGGCCCATCTCCAGTTTCAGGGGATCAGACAGACAGACAGACAAACAGACAAGGATGGCAGGCCTGCCTGGTTTTTCTTTCTTTCTTATCCTTTTTAAAACATGTTTATTTATTTATTTATGTATTTATTAGATATAAGTACACTGTAGCTGTCTTCAGACACTCCGAAGAGGGATCAGATTCTGGAGAATGTAAATCCCTCTTATGGTCTGCATATGATGTACATAAACACAGCCTCACAAATACTTCTAAAAATTTAAAGATTGGTGGTGCCACTGAAAGGGCTCAAAAATTTACAGCCTTGTCTCCTCTTGCAGAGAATCTGGGATCAACTACCAGCAACTATATTGTGGCCCACTCCAGTTCCAGGGTATCAGACAGACAGACAGACAGACAGAGATAAGGATGGCAGGCCTTCCTGGTCTTTCTTTTTTTCTTATCCTTTTTAATAATGCTTATTTATTTATTTATTTATTTATTTATTTATTTATTTATTTATGTATTTAGTAGATATAAGTACACTGTAGCTGTCTTCAGACACTCCAGAAGAGAGTGTCAGATTCTGGAGAATCTAAATCCCTCTTATTGTCTGCATATGATGTACATAAACACAGCCTCACATTTACTTCTAAAAATTAAAGATGGGTGTTGCCACTGAACGGCTCAAAAATTAACAGCATTGTCTCCACTTCCAGAGAACCTGAGATCAACTACCAGCAACTATATGGTGGCCCATCTCCTGTTCCAGGGGATCAGACAGAGAGACAGACATACAGACAGATAGAGATAAGGATGGCAGGCCTGCTTCGTCTTTCTTTCTTTCTTATCCTTTTTAAGAAATGTTTATTTATTTATTTATGTATTTATTAGATATAAGTACACTGTAGCTGTCTTCAGACATCAGGAAGAAGGTGTCAGATTCTGGAGAATCTAAATCCCTCTTATGGTCTGAATATGATGTACATAAACACAGACTCACATTTACTTCCAAAAATTAAAGATGTGTGGGGCCACTGTATGGGCTCAACCATTAACAGCATTGTCTCCTCTTCCAGAGAACCTGGGATCAACTACCAGCAACTATATGGTGGCCCATCTCCAGTTCCAGAGGATCAGACAGAGAGACAGACAGACAGACATATAGAGATAACGATGGCAGGCCTGCCTGGTCTTTCTTTCTTATCCTTTTTAAGAAATGTTTATTTACTTATTTATGTATTTATTAGATAAAAGTACACTGTAGCTATCTTCAGACACTCCAGAAGAGGGTGTCAGATTCTGGAGAATCTAAATCCCTCTTATGGTCTGCATATGATGTACATAAACACAGCCTCACATATACTTCTAAAAATTTACAGATGGGTGGAGCCACTGAAAGGGCTCAACAATTAACCCCATTGTCTCCTCTTCCAGAGAACCTGGGTTCAACTTCCAGCACCTATATGGTGGCCCATCTCCAGTTCCAGGGTATCAGACAGATAGAAAAAATCACACTGAAGGACCCCAAATATAGTGAGAAAATCTGAAAAAGCTGGAAAATGAGAATAATCACACTGTAGGACCCAGAATTGTGAAAAAACTTGAAAAACGTCGAAAATGAGAAAATCACTCTGTACGACACAGAATATGGCAAGAAACCCTGAGAAATGTGGAAAATTAAAAATACACTCTGTAGCACCCAGAATATGGCAAAAAACCCTCAAAAAAGTAGAAAATTAAAAACTCACACTGAAGGACCCCAAATATGGAGAGAAAAACAGAAAAAGGTGGAAAGTGAAAATAATCACACTGTATTACCCAGAATTACGAAAAAACATGAAAAAATTCGAAAATGAGAAAATCACACTGTAGGACCCAGAATATGGGGAGAAATCCTGAGAAACGTGGAAAATAAAAAATACACTCTGTAGCACCCAGAATATGGCAAGAAACCCTCAAAAAAGTAGAAAATTAAAAACTCACACTGAAGGACCCCGAATATGGCGAGAAAACATAAAAAAGGTAGAAAATGAGAATAAACACAATGTATTACCCAGAATTACAAAAACATGAAAAACATCGAAAATGAGAAAATCACACTTGTAGGACCCAGAAATATGAAAAAACTTGAAAAACGTGGAAAATGAGAAAATCACACTGCAGGAACCAGAATATGCTGAACAACCATGAAAAACCTGAAAATTAAAAATTCACACTGTTGGACACAGAATATGGTGAGAAACCATGAAAAGACTGGACAATTAAAAATTCACACTTTATTACCGAGATATGGAGAGAAATACTGAAAACCGTGGAAAAAAATTCACACTGAAGGACCTGGAATACGACAGGACCTGGAATACGGCAAGAGACCCTGAAATACATGGAAATGAGAAAATCACACAGTAGGACCCAGAATATGACGAAAAAACCTGAAAAAGGTAAAATATTAAAATATCACACGGAAGGACCCGGAATATGGCGAAAAACCTGAAAAACGAGGAAGATAAAAAACTAACACTGAAGGACACAGAATATGGCGAGAAAACCTGAAAAGAGTAGAAAATTAAAAATTCACACTGAAAGACCCCGAATATGATGAGAAAACCTGAAAAAGGTGGAAAATGAGAATAATCACACTGTAGGACCCAGATTATGACCAGAAACCCTGAAAACGTGGAAAATTAAAAGTACATGCTGTAGGACCCAGAATATGGCGAGAAAACCTGAAAAGAGTAGAAAATTAAAAATTCACACTGAAAGACCCCGAATATGATGAGAAAAACTGAAAAAGGTGGAAAATGAGAATAATCACACTGCAGGACCCAGATTATGCCCAGAAACCCTGAAAACCTGGAAAATTAAAAATACATGCTGTATAACCCAGAAAATGCCAAGAAACCCTGAAAAAGGTTGAAAATTACAAACTCACACTGTAGGACCCCAAATATGGTGAGAAACCCTCCAAAAGGTGGAAAATGAGAAAATACCACTGCAGCACCCATAATATGCCGAGATAATGTGAAAAACGTGAAAATTAAAAATTCATACTAACGGACCCAGAATATGGCGAGAAACTATTAATAAAAAAGTACAAAATTAAAAACTCACAGTGAAGGAGCCCAAACATGGCGAGAAAACCTGAAAAAGGTGGAAAATGAGAAAATCACACTGTAGGACCCAGAATTACGAAAAAAATTGAAAAAATGTGGAAAATGAGAAAATCACATGCAGGGCCCAGAATATTTCGAGAAACACTGAAAAACGTGAAAATTAAAAATTCACACTGTTGGACACAGAATATGGCGAGAAACCATGAAAAAAGTGGATAATTAAAATTCACACTGCAGGACACAGAATATGCCAAGAAACCCTGAAAACGTGGAAAATTAAAAATTAACACTGAAGGACCTGGAATATGGCAAGAAAACCTGAAAAACGTGGAAATGAGAAAAATCACAGTGTAGGACCCAGAATATGAAGAAAAAAGCTGTAAAACGTGAAAAATTAAAAATTCACACTGAAGAACCCAGAATGTTGCGAGAAAATCTGAAAAACGTGGAAAATGAAAAATACACACTGTAGGACCCAGAACATGGCAAGAAACCCTGAAAGAGTAGAAAATTTAAAACTCACACTGAAGGACCCCAAATATGGCAAGAAACCCTGAAAAAAGTAGAAAATTACAAACTGACACTGAAGAACCCCAATTATGGCGAGAAAACCTGAAAAAGGTGGAAAATGAGAAAATCACACTGTAGGACCCAGAATTACGAAAAAACTTGAAAATATCGAAAATGAGAAAATCACACTGTAGGACCCAGAATATGCCAAGAAACCCTGAAAACGTGAAAAATTAAAAATACAACGTTTAGGACCCAGAATACGGCGAGAAACCCTGAAAAAAGTAGAAAATTACAAACTCACACTGAAGGACCCGAAAAATGGTCTGAAAGGTTGAAAAAGGTGGAAAATGAGAAAATCACACTGTAGGACCCAGAATTACGAAAAAAATTGAAAAACGTGGAAAATGAGAAAATCATACTGCAGGACCCAGAATATGCCGAGAAACCCTGAAAATCATGAAAATTAAAAATTCACACTGTCAGACACATAATATGGCGAGAAACCATGAAAGAAGTGGAAAATTAAAAATTCACACTGTATTACCCAGAATATGGCGAGACATACTGAAAAACGTGGAAAATTAAAAATTCACACTGAAGGACCCGGGATATGGCCAGGAAACCTGAAAAACGAGGAAAATTCAAAACTCACATGGTAGGAACCAGAATAAGGCAAGAAAACCTGAAAAACGTGGAAATGAGAAAAATCAAACTGTAGGACCCAGAATATGACAAAGAAAAACCTGAAAAAATTACAAAATTAAAAATTCACACTGAAAGACCCCGAATATGGTGAGAAAACCTGAAAAGGTGGAAAATGAGAATAATCACACTGTAGGACACAGAATGGAAAAAAAAAAAACCATGAAAAATGTCGAAAATGAGAAAATCACACTGTAGGACCCAGAATATGACGAAAAAAACTGGAAAACGTGGAAAATTAAAAATGCACGCTGTAGGACCCAAAATATGCCGAGAAACCCTGAAAAATGTGAAAATTAAAAATTCACACTGAAGGACCTGGAATACAGTAAGATAACCTGAAAAACGTGGAAATGAGAAAATCACAATTTAGGACCCAGAATATGACGAAAAAAACTGAAACACGTGGAAAATGAAAAATACACGCTGTAGGACACAGAATATGTCGAGAAACCCTGAAAAATTAGAAAATTAAAAACTCACACTGAAGGACCCCAAATATGGCGAGAGAACCTGAAAAAACTAGAAAATTAAAAATTCACACTGAAGGACTTGGAATATGGCTATAAAACCTGAAAAACGAGGAAAATTAAAAAATCACACTGAAGGACCCCAAATATATTGAGAAAACCTGAAAAAGCTGGAAAATGAGAATAATCACACTGTAGGACCCAGAATTGTGAAAAAACTTGAAAAACGTCAAAAATGAGAAAATCACACTGTAGGACACAGAATATGGGGAGAAATCCTGAGAAACGTGGAAAATAAAAAATACACTCTGTAGCACCCAGAATATGGCAAGAAACCCTCAAAAAAGTAGAAAATTAAAAACTCACACTGAAGGACCCCTAATATGGCGAGAAAACATGAAAAAGGTAGAAAATGAGAATAAACACAATGTATTAACCAGAATTACAAAAACATGAAAAACATCGAAAATGAGAAAATCACACTTGTAGGACCCAGAAATATGAAAAAACTTGAAAAACGTGGAAAATGAGAAAATCACACTGCAGAAACCAGAATATGCTGAACAACCATGAAAAACCTGAAAATTAAAAATTCACACTGTTGGACACAGAATATGGTGAGAAACCATGAAAAGACTGGACAATTAAAAATTCACACTTTATTACCGAGATATGGAGAGAAATACTGAAAACCGTGGAAAAAAATTCACACTGAAGGACCTGGAATACGACAGGACCTGGAATACGGCAAGAGACCCTGAAATACATGGAAATGAGAAAATCACACAGTAGGACACAGAATATGGGGAGAAATCCTGAGAAACGTGGAAAATAAAAAATACACTCTGTAGCACCCAGAATATGGCAAGAAACCCTCAAAAAAGTAGAAAATTAAAAACTCACACTGAAGGACCCCTAATATGGCGAGAAAACATGAAAAAGGTAGAAAATGAGAATAAACACAATGTATTAACCAGAATTACAAAAACATGAAAAACATCGAAAATGAGAAAATCACACTTGTAGGACCCAGAAATATGAAAAAACTTGAAAAACGTGGAAAATGAGAAAATCACACTGCAGAAACCAGAATATGCTGAACAACCATGAAAAACCTGAAAATTAAAAATTCACACTGTTGGACACAGAATATGGTGAGAAACCATGAAAAGACTGGACAATTAAAAATTCACACTTTATTACCGAGATATGGAGAGAAATACTGAAAACCGTGGAAAAAAATTCACACTGAAGGACCTGGAATACGACAGGACCTGGAATACGGCAAGAGACCCTGAAATACATGGAAATGAGAAAATCACACAGTAGGACACAGAATATGGGGAGAAATCCTGAGAAACGTGGAAAATAAAAAATACACTCTGTAGCACCCAGAATATGGCAAGAAACCCTCAAAAAAGTAGAAAATTAAAAACTCACACTGAAGGACCCCTAATATGGCGAGAAAACATGAAAAAGGTAGAAAATGAGAATAAACACAATGTATTAACCAGAATTACAAAAACATGAAAAACATCGAAAATGAGAAAATCACACTTGTAGGACCCAGAAATATGAAAAAACTTGAAAAACGTGGAAAATGAGAAAATCACACTGCAGAAACCAGAATATGCTGAACAACCATGAAAAACCTGAAAATTAAAAATTCACACTGTTGGACACAGAATATGGTGAGAAACCATGAAAAGACTGGACAATTAAAAATTCACACTTTATTACCGAGATATGGAGAGAAATACTGAAAACCGTGGAAAAAAATTCACACTGAAGGACCTGGAATACGACAGGACCTGGAATACGGCAAGAGACCCTGAAATACATGGAAATGAGAAAATCACACAGTAGGACCCAGAATATGACGAAAAAACCTGAAAAAGGTAAAATATTAAAATATCACACGGAAGGACCCGGAATATGGCGAAAAACCTGAAAAACGAGGAAGATAAAAAACTAACACTGAAGGACACAGAATATGGCGAGAAAACCTGAAAAGAGTAGAAAATTAAAAATTCACACTGAAAGACCCCGAATATGATGAGAAAACCTGAAAAAGGTGGAAAATGAAAATAATCACACTGTAGGACCCAGATTATGACCAGAAACCCTGAAAACGTGGAAAATTAAAAGTACATGCTGTAGGACCCAGAATATGGCGAGAAAACCTGAAAAGAGTAGAAAATTAAAAATTCACACTGAAAGACCCAGAATATGATGAGAAAAACTGAAAAAGGTGGAAAATGAGAATAATCACACTGTAGGACCCAGATTATGCCCAGAAACCCTGAAAACCTGGAAAATTAAAAATACATGCTGTAGGACCCAGAATATGGCGAGAAAACCTGAAAAAAGTAGAAAATTAAAAATTCACACTGAAGGACCCCGAATATGGCAAGACAACCTGAAAAAGGTGGAAAATGAGAATAATCACAGTGTAGGACCCAGATTATGCCCAGAAACCCTGAAAACGTGGAAAATTAAAAATACATGCTGTATAACCCAGAATATGCCAAGAAACCCTGAAAAAGGTTGAAAATTACAAACTCACACTGTAGGACCCCAAATATGGTGAGAAACCCTCCAAAAGGTGGAAAATGAGAAAATCACACTGCAGGACCCAGAATATGCCGAGAAAATGTGAAAAACGTGAAAATTAAAAATTCACACTAACGGACCCAGAATATGGCGAGAAACAATTAATAAAAAAGTACAAAATTAAAAACTCACAGTGAAGGAGCCCAAACATGGCGAGAAAACCTGAAAAAGGTGGAAAATGAGAAAATCACACTGTAGGACCCAGAATTACGAAAAAAATTGAAAAAATGTGGAAAATGAGAAAATCACATGCAGGGCCCAGAATATTTCGAGAAACACTGAAAAACGTGAAAATTAAAAATTCACACTGTTGGACACAGAATATGGCGAGAAACCATGAAAAAAGTGGATAATTAAAATTCACACTGCAGGACACAGAATATGCCAAGAAACCCTGAAAACGTGGAAAATTAAAAATTAACACTGAAGGACCTGGAATATGGCAAGAAAACCTGAAAAACGTGGAAATGAGAAAAATCACAGTGTAGGACCCAGAATATGAAGAAAAAAGCTGTAAAACGTGAAAAATTAAAAATTCACACTGAAGAACCCAGAATATTGCGAGAAAATCTGAAAAACGTGGAAAATGAAAAATACACACTGTAGGACCCAGAACATGGCAAGAAACCCTGAAAGAGTAGAAAATTAAAAACTCACACTGAAGGACCCCAAATATGGCAAGAAACCCTGAAAAAAGTAGAAAATTACAAACTGACACTGAAGAACCCCAATTATGGCGAGAAAACCTGAAAAAGGTGGAAAATGAGAAAATCACACTGTAGGACCCAGAATTACGAAAAAACTTGAAAATATCGAAAATGAGAAAATCACACTGTAGGACCCAGAATATGCCAAGAAACCCTGAAAACGTGAAAAATTAAAAATACAACGTTTAGGACCCAGAATACGGCGAGAAACCCTGAAAAAAGTAGAAAATTACAAACTCACACTGAAGGACCCGAAAAATGGTCTGAAAGGTTGAAAAAGGTGGAAAATGAGAAAATCACACTGTAGGACCCAGAATTACGAAAAAAATTGAAAAACGTGGAAAATGAGAAAATCATACTGCAGGACCCAGAATATGCCGAGAAACCCTGAAAATCATGAAAATTAAAAATTCACACTGTCAGACACATAATATGGCGAGAAACCATGAAAGAAGTGGAAAATTAAAAATTCACACTGTATTACCCAGAATATGGCGAGACATACTGAAAAACGTGGAAAATTAAAAATTCACACTGAAGGACCCGGGATATGGCCAGGAAACCTGAAAAACGAGGAAAATTCAAAACTCACATGGTAGGAACCAGAATAAGGCAAGAAAACCTGAAAAACGTGGAAATGAGAAAATCAAACTGTAGGGCCCAGAATATGACAAAGAAAAACCTGAAAAAATTACAAAATTAAAAATTCACACTGAAAGACCCCGAATATGGTGAGAAAACCTGAAAAGGTGGAAAATGAGAATAATCACACTGTAGGACACAGAATGGAAAAAAAAAAAAACCATGAAAAATGTCGAAAACGAGAAAATCACACTGTAGGACCCAGAATATGACGAAAAAAACTGGAAAACGTGGAAAATTAAAAATGCACGCTGTAGGACCCAAAATATGCCGAGAAACCCTGAAAAATGTGAAAATTAAAAATTCACACTGAAGGACCTGGAATACAGTAAGATAACCTGAAAAACGTGGAAATGAGAAAATCACAATTTAGGACCCAGAATATGACGAAAAAAACTGAAACACGTGGAAAATGAAAAATACACGCTGTAGGACACAGAATATGTCGAGAAACCCTGAAAAATTAGAAAATTAAAAACTCACACTGAAGGACCCCAAATATGGCGAGAGAACCTGAAAAAACTAGAAAATTAAAAATTCACACTGAAGGACTTGGAATATGGCTATAAAACCTGAAAAACGAGGAAAATTAAAAAATCACACTGAAGGACCCCAAATATATTGAGAAAACCTGAAAAAGCTGGAAAATGAGAATAATCACACTGTAGGACCCAGAATTGTGAAAAAACTTGAAAAACGTCAAAAATGAGAAAATCACACTGTAGGACACAGAATATGGGGAGAAATCCTGAGAAACGTGGAAAATAAAAAATACACTCTGTAGCACCCAGAATATGGCAAGAAACCCTCAAAAAAGTAGAAAATTAAAAACTCACACTGAAGGACCCCTAATATGGCGAGAAAACATGAAAAAGGTAGAAAATGAGAATAAACACAATGTATTAACCAGAATTACAAAAACATGAAAAACATCGAAAATGAGAAAATCACACTTGTAGGACCCAGAAATATGAAAAAACTTGAAAAACGTGGAAAATGAGAAAATCACACTGCAGAAACCAGAATATGCTGAACAACCATGAAAAACCTGAAAATTAAAAATTCACACTGTTGGACACAGAATATGGTGAGAAACCATGAAAAGACTGGACAATTAAAAATTCACACTTTATTACCGAGATATGGAGAGAAATACTGAAAACCGTGGAAAAAAATTCACACTGAAGGACCTGGAATACGACAGGACCTGGAATACGGCAAGAGACCCTGAAATACATGGAAATGAGAAAATCACACAGTAGGACCCAGAATATGACGAAAAAACCTGAAAAAGGTAAAATATTAAAATATCACACGGAAGGACCCGGAATATGGCGAAAAACCTGAAAAACGAGGAAGATAAAAAACTAACACTGAAGGACACAGAATATGGCGAGAAAACCTGAAAAGAGTAGAAAATTAAAAATTCACACTGAAAGACCCCGAATATGATGAGAAAACCTGAAAAAGGTGGAAAATGAAAATAATCACACTGTAGGACCCAGATTATGACCAGAAACCCTGAAAACGTGGAAAATTAAAAGTACATGCTGTAGGACCCAGAATATGGCGAGAAAACCTGAAAAGAGTAGAAAATTAAAAATTCACACTGAAAGACCCAGAATATGATGAGAAAAACTGAAAAAGGTGGAAAATGAGAATAATCACACTGTAGGACCCAGATTATGCCCAGAAACCCTGAAAACCTGGAAAATTAAAAATACATGCTGTAGGACCCAGAATATGGCGAGAAAACCTGAAAAAAGTAGAAAATTAAAAATTCACACTGAAGGACCCCGAATATGGCAAGACAACCTGAAAAAGGTGGAAAATGAGAATAATCACAGTGTAGGACCCAGATTATGCCCAGAAACCCTGAAAACGTGGAAAATTAAAAATACATGCTGTATAACCCAGAATATGCCAAGAAACCCTGAAAAAGGTTGAAAATTACAAACTCACACTGTAGGACCCCAAATATGGTGAGAAACCCTCCAAAAGGTGGAAAATGAGAAAATCACACTGCAGGACCCAGAATATGCCGAGAAAATGTGAAAAACGTGAAAATTAAAAATTCACACTAACGGACCCAGAATATGGCGAGAAACAATTAATAAAAAAGTACAAAATTAAAAACTCACAGTGAAGGAGCCCAAACATGGCGAGAAAACCTGAAAAAGGTGGAAAATGAGAAAATCACACTGTAGGACCCAGAATTACGAAAAAAATTGAAAAAATGTGGAAAATGAGAAAATCACATGCAGGGCCCAGAATATTTCGAGAAACACTGAAAAACGTGAAAATTAAAAATTCACACTGTTGGACACAGAATATGGCGAGAAACCATGAAAAAAGTGGATAATTAAAATTCACACTGCAGGACACAGAATATGCCAAGAAACCCTGAAAACGTGGAAAATTAAAAATTAACACTGAAGGACCTGGAATATGGCAAGAAAACCTGAAAAACGTGGAAATGAGAAAAATCACAGTGTAGGACCCAGAATATGAAGAAAAAAGCTGTAAAACGTGAAAAATTAAAAATTCACACTGAAGAACCCAGAATATTGCGAGAAAATCTGAAAAACGTGGAAAATGAAAAATACACACTGTAGGACCCAGAACATGGCAAGAAACCCTGAAAGAGTAGAAAATTAAAAACTCACACTGAAGGACCCCAAATATGGCAAGAAACCCTGAAAAAAGTAGAAAATTACAAACAGACACTGAAGAACCCCAATTATGGCGAGAAAACCTGAAAAAGGTGGAAAATGAGAAAATCACACTGTAGGACCCAGAATTACGAAAAAACTTGAAAATATCGAAAATGAGAAAATCACACTGTAGGACCCAGAATATGCCAAGAAACCCTGAAAACGTGAAAAATTAAAAATACAACGTTTAGGACCCAGAATACGGCGAGAAACCCTGAAAAAAGTAGAAAATTACAAACTCACACTGAAGGACCCGAAAAATGGTCTGAAAGGTTGAAAAAGGTGGAAAATGAGAAAATCACACTGTAGGACCCAGAATTACGAAAAAAAATTGAAAAACGTGGAAAATGAGAAAATCATACTGCAGGACCCAGAATATGCCTAGAAACCATGAAAATCATGAAAATTAAAAATTCACACTGTCAGACACATAATATGGCGAGAAACCATGAAAGAAGTGGAAAATTAAAAATTCACACTGTATTACCCAGAATATGGCAAGACATACTGAAAAACGTGGAAAATTAAAAATTCACACTGAAGGACCTGGGATATGGCCAGGAAACCTGAAAAACGAGGAAAATTCAAAACTCACATGGTAGGAACCAGAATAAGGCAAGAAAACCTGAAAAACCTGGAAATGAGAAAATCAAACTGTAGGACCCAGAATATGACAAAGAAAAACCTGAAAAAATTACAAAATTAAAAATTCACACTGAAAGACCCCGAATATGGTGAGAAAACCTGAAAAGGTGGAAAATGAGAATAATCACACTGTAGGACACAGAATGGAAAAAAAAAAAAAAACTTGAAAAATGTCGAAAACGAGAAAATCACACTGTAGGACCCAGAATATGACGAAAAAACCTGGAAAACGTGGAAAATTAAAAATGCACGCTGTAGGACCCAAAATATGCCGAGAAACCCTGAAAAACGTGAAAATTAAAAATTCACACTGAAGGACCTGGAATACAGTAAGGTAACCTGAAAAACGTGGATATGAGAAAATCACAATTTAGGACCCAGAATATGACGAAAAAAACTGAAACACGTGGAAAATGAAAAATACACGCTGTAGGACACAGAATATGTCGAGAAACCCTGAGAAATTAGAAAATTAAAAACTCACACTGAAGGACCCCAAATATGGCGAGAGAACCTGAAAAAACTAGAAAATTAAAAATTCACACTGAAGGACTTGGAATATGGCGATAAAACCTGAAAAACGAGGAAAATTAAAAAATCACACTGAAACACCCCAAATATAGTGAGAAAATCTGAAAAAGCTGGAAAATGAGAATAATCACACTGTAGGACCCAGAATTGTGAAAAAAAACTTGAAAAACGTCGAAAATGAGAAAATCACTCTGTAGGACACAGAATATGGCAAGAAACCCTGAGAAATGTGGAAAATTAAAAATACACTCTGTAGCACCCAGAATATGGCAAAAAACCCTCAAAAAAGTAGAAAATTAAAAACTCACACTGAAGGACCCCAAATATGGCGAGAAAAACAGAAAAAGGTGGAAAGTGAAAATAATCACACTGTATTACCCAGAATTACGAAAAAACATGAAAAAAATCGAAAATGAGAAAATCACACTGTAGGACCCAGAATATGGGGAGAAATCCTGAGAAACGTGGAAAATAAAAAATACACTCTGTAGCACCCAGAATATGGCAAGAAACCCTCAAAAAAGTAGAAAATTAAAAACTCACACTGAAGGACCCCTAATATGGCGAGAAAACATAAAAAAGGTAGAAAATGAGAATAAACACAATGTATTACCCAGAATTACAAAAACATGAAAAACATCGAAAATGAGAAAATCACACTTGTAGGACCCAGAAATATGAAAAAACTTGAAAAACGTGGAAAATGAGAAAATCACACTGCAGAAACCAGAATATGCTGAACAACCATGAAAAACCTGAAAATTAAAAATTCACACTGTTGGACACAGAATATGGTGAGAAACCATGAAAAGACTGGACAATTAAAAATTCACACTTTATTACCGAGATATGGAGAGAAATACTGAAAACCGTGGAAAAAAATTCACACTGAAGGACCTGGAATACGACAGGACCTGGAATACGGCAAGAGACCCTGAAATACATGGAAATGAGAAAATCACACAGTAGGACCCAGAATATGACGAAAAAACCTGAAAAAGGTAAAATATTAAAATATCACACGGAAGGACCCGGAATATGGCGAAAAACCTGAAAAACGAGGAAGATAAAAAACTAACACTGAAGGACACAGAATATGGCGAGAAAACCTGAAAAGAGTAGAAAATTAAAAATTCACACTGAAAGACCCCGAATATGATGAGAAAACCTGAAAAAGGTGGAAAATGAGAATAATCACACTGTAGGACCCAGATTATGACCAGAAACCCTGAAAACGTGGAAAATTAAAAGTACATGCTGTAGGACCCAGAATATGGCGAGAAAACCTGAAAAGAGTAGAAAATTAAAAATTCACACTGAAAGACCCCGAATATGATGAGAAAAACTGAAAAAGGTGGAAAATGAGAATAATCACACTGTAGGACCCAGATTATGCCCAGAAACCCTGAAAACCTGGAAAATTAAAAATACATGCTGTAGGACCCAGAATATGGCGAGAAAACCTGAAAAAAGTAGAAAATTAAAAATTCACACTGAAGGACCCCGAATATGGCAAGACAACCTGAAAAAGGTGGAAAATGAGAATAATCACAGTGTAGGACCCAGATTATGCCCAGAAACCCTGAAAACGTGGAAAATTAAAAATACATGCTGTATAACCCAGAATATGCCAAGAAACCCTGAAAAAGGTTGAAAATTACAAACTCACACTGTAGGACCCCAAATATGGTGAGAAACCCTCCAAAAGGTGGAAAATGAGAAAATCACACTGCAGGACCCAGAATATGCCGAGAAAATGTGAAAAACGTGAAAATTAAAAATTCACACTAACGGACCCAGAATATGGCGAGAAACAATTAATAAAAAAGTACAAAATTAAAAACTCACAGTGAAGGAGCCCAAACATGGCGAGAAAACCTGAAAAAGGTGGAAAATGAGAAAATCACACTGTAGGACCCAGAATTACGAAAAAAATTGAAAAAATGTGGAAAATGAGAAAATCACATGCAGGGCCCAGAATATTTCGAGAAACACTGAAAAACGTGAAAATTAAAAATTCACACTGTTGGACACAGAATATGGCGAGAAACCATGAAAAAAGTGGATAATTAAAATTCACACTGCAGGACACAGAATATGCCAAGAAACCCTGAAAACGTGGAAAATTAAAAATTAACACTGAAGGACCTGGAATATGGCAAGAAAACCTGAAAAACGTGGAAATGAGAAAAATCACAGTGTAGGACCCAGAATATGAAGAAAAAAGCTGTAAAACGTGAAAAATTAAAAATTCACACTGAAGAACCCAGAATATTGCGAGAAAATCTGAAAAACGTGGAAAATGAAAAATACACACTGTAGGACCCAGAACATGGCAAGAAACCCTGAAAGAGTAGAAAATTAAAAACTCACACTGAAGGACCCCAAATATGGCAAGAAACCCTGAAAAAAGTAGAAAATTACAAACTGACACTGAAGAACCCCAATTATGGCGAGAAAACCTGAAAAAGGTGGAAAATGAGAAAATCACACTGTAGGACCCAGAATTACGAAAAAACTTGAAAATATCGAAAATGAGAAAATCACACTGTAGGACCCAGAATATGCCAAGAAACCCTGAAAACGTGAAAAATTAAAAATACAACGTTTAGGACCCAGAATACGGCGAGAAACCCTGAAAAAAGTAGAAAATTACAAACTCACACTGAAGGACCCGAAAAATGGTCTGAAAGGTTGAAAAAGGTGGAAAATGAGAAAATCACACTGTAGGACCCAGAATTACGAAAAAAATTGAAAAACGTGGAAAATGAGAAAATCATACTGCAGGACCCAGAATATGCCGAGAAACCCTGAAAATCATGAAAATTAAAAATTCACACTGTCAGACACATAATATGGCGAGAAACCATGAAAGAAGTGGAAAATTAAAAATTCACACTGTATTACCCAGAATATGGCGAGACAGACTGAAAAACGTGGAAAATTAAAAATTCACACTGAAGGACCCGGGATATGGCCAGGAAACCTGAAAAACGAGGAAAATTCAAAACTCACATGGTAGGAACCAGAATAAGGCAAGAAAACCTGAAAAACGTGGAAATGAGAAAATCAAACTGTAGGGCCCAGAATATGACAAAGAAAAACCTGAAAAAATTACAAAATTAAAAATTCACACTGAAAGACCCCGAATATGGTGAGAAAACCTGAAAAGGTGGAAAATGAGAATAATCACACTGTAGGACACAGAATGGAAAAAAAAAAAAAAACCATGAAAAATGTCGAAAACGAGAAAATCACACTGTAGGACCCAGAATATGACGAAAAAACCTGGAAAAAGTGGAAAATTAAAAATGCACGCTGTAGGACCCAAAATATGCCGAGAAACCCTGAAAAACGTGAAAATTAAAAATTCACACTGAAGGACCTGGAATACAGTAAGATAACCTGAAAAACGTGGAAATGAGAAAATCACAATTTAGGACCCAGAATATGACGAAAAAAACTGAAACACGTGGAAAATGAAAAATACACGCTGTAGGACACAGAATATGTCGAGAAACCCTGAGAAATTAGAAAATTAAAAACTCACACTGAAGGACCCCAAATATGGCGAGAGAACCTGAAAAAACTAGAAAATTAAAAATTCACACTGAAGGACTTGGAATATGGCGATAAAACCTGAAAAACGAGGAAAATTAAAAAATCACACTGAAGGACCCCAAATATAGTGAGAAAATCTGAAAAAGCTGGAAAATGAGAATAATCACACTGTAGGACCCAGAATTGTGAAAAAACTTGAAAAACGTCGAAAATGAGAAAATCACACTGTAGGACACAGAATATGGCAAGAAACCCTGAGAAATGTGGAAAATTAAAAATACACTCTGTAGCACCCACAATATGGCAAAAAAACCCTCAAAAAAGTAGAAAATTAAAAACTCACACTGAAGGACCGCGAATATGGCGAGAAAAACAGAAAAAGGTGGAAAGTGAAAATAATCACACTGTATTACCCAGAATTACGAAAAAACATGAAAAAAATCGAAATTGAGAAAATCACACTGTAGGACCCAGAATATGGGGAGAAATCCTGAGAAACGTGGAAAATAAAAAATACACTCTGTAGCACCCAGAATATGGCAAGAAACCCTCAAAAAAGTAGAAAATTAAAAACTCACACTGAAGGACCCCGAATATGGCGAGAAAACATGAAAAAGGTAGAAAATGAGAATAAACACAATGTATTAACCAGAATTACAAAAACATGGAAAACATCGAAAATGAGAAAATCACACTTGTAGGACCCAGAAATATGAAAAAACTTGAAAAACGTGGAAAATGAGAAAATCACACTGCAGAAACCAGAATATGCTGAACAACCATGAAAAACCTGAAAATTAAAAATTCACACTGTTGGACACAGAATATGGTGAGAAACCATGAAAAGACTGGACAATTAAAAATTCACACTTTATTACCGAGATATGGAGAGAAATACTGAAAACCGTGGAAAAAAATTCACACTGAAGGACCTGGAATACGACAGGACCTGGAATACGGCAAGAGACCCTGAAATACATGGAAATGAGAAAATCACACAGTAGGACCCAGAATATGACGAAAAAACCTGAAAAAGGTAAAATATTAAAATATCACACGGAAGGACCCGGAATATGGCGAAAAACCTGAAAAACGAGGAAGATAAAAAACTAACACTGAAGGACACAGAATATGGCGAGAAAACCTGAAAAGAGTAGAAAATTAAAAATTCACACTGAAAGACCCCGAATATGATGAGAAAACCTGAAAAAGGTGGAAAATGAGAATAATCACACTGTAGGACCCAGATTATGACCAGAAACCCTGAAAACGTGGAAAATTAAAAGTACATGCTGTAGGACCCAGAATATGGCGAGAAAACCTGAAAAGAGTAGAAAATTAAAAATTCACACTGAAAGACCCCGAATATGATGAGAAAAACTGAAAAAGGTGGAAAATGAGAATAATCACACTGTAGGACCCAGATTATGCCCAGAAACCCTGAAAACCTGGAAAATTAAAAATACATGCTGTAGGACCCAGAATATGGCGAGAAAACCTGAAAAAAGTAGAAAATTAAAAATTCACACTGAAGGACCCCGAATATGGCAAGACAACCTGAAAAAGGTGGAAAATGAGAATAATCACATTGTAGGACCCAGATTATGCCCAGAAACCCTGAAAACGTGGAAAATTAAAAATACATGCTGTATAACCCAGAATATGCCAAGAAACCCTGAAAAAGGTTGAAAATTACAAACTCACACTGTAGGACCCCAAATATGGTGAGAAACCCTCCAAAAGGTGGAAAATGAGAAAATCACACTGCAGGACCCAGAATATGCCGAGAAAATGTGAAAAACGTGAAAATTAAAAATTCACACTAACGGACCCAGAATATGGCGAGAAACTATTAATAAAAAAGTACAAAATTAAAAACTCACAGTGAAGGAGCCCAAACATGGCGAGAAAACCTGAAAAAGGTGGAAAATGAGAAAATCACACTGTAGGACCCAGAATTACGAAAAAAATTGAAAAAATGTGGAAAATGAGAAAATCACATGCAGGGCCCAGAATATTTCGAGAAACACTGAAAAACGTGAAAATTAAAAATTCACACTGTTGGACACAGAATATGGCGAGAAACCATGAAAAAAGTGGATAATTAAAATTCACACTGCAGGACACAGAATATGCCAAGAAACCCTGAAAACGTGGAAAATTAAAAATTAACACTGAAGGACCTGGAATATGGCAAGAAAACCTGAAAAACGTGGAAATGAGAAAAATCACAGTGTAGGACCCAGAATATGAAGAAAAAAGCTGTAAAACGTGAAAAATTAAAAATTCACACTGAAGAACCCAGAATATTGCGAGAAAATCTGAAAAACGTGGAAAATGAAAAATACACACTGTAGGACCCAGAACATGGCAAGAAACCCTGAAAGAGTAGAAAATTAAAAACTCACACTGAAGGACCCCAAATATGGCAAGAAACCCTGAAAAAAGTAGAAAATTACAAACTGACACTGAAGAACCCCAATTATGGCGAGAAAACCTGAAAAAGGTGGAAAATGAGAAAATCACACTGTAGGACCCAGAATTACGAAAAAACTTGAAAATATCGAAAATGAGAAAATCACACTGTAGGACCCAGAATATGCCAAGAAACCCTGAA